>NC_066875.1:16462656-16667609 GCF_022985175.1 Labeo rohita | reverse complement strand
CTGTCGGCACGCGGTGTGTTGCGTAACGCGACGTCTGGTTCGTGGCCTGTTCCATGGGTCTGTTCCCATATGTAACGTCGTAGTGAAACGACTGAAGGGGAACGTCTAGGTTACGTACGTAACCCTCGTTCCCTGAAGGAGGGAACGGAGACGTTACATCCCCTGCCACGACCTGACGTCGCGCTGACGCCGGGCTGCAGCTCGGCTCCTCAGCAAAAGCCTGAATGAGTGGTTGCACGCCGCCTTCTTATATACCCGTATATACGGGGGAGTGGCTCGGCATGCAAATACCACTCGCCAATGTTCATGAATGTTCATTGGCCTTTTGAATAAGGCTTGGAGATGATTGGACTCTCAAGCGAGTTCCCATATGTAACGTCTCCGTTCCCTCCTTCAGGGAACGAGGGTTACGTACGTAACCTAGACGTTTTGCTACACTAACCATATGAGATGTGTACTTAAACTATGGTTGTAAAAAAAAAAAAAAAAAAAATGTAATCAATCCGCCAAAAAAAAAAAAAAAACATAGTTACTATACTTTTACTGTAGTATACCATGATTAATTTTGGTAAGAGAAAAATATGACTCTTGATAATGCAATAACATGTTCAGTATTAGGATTTTTCTGTAAAGATACTATCATTATGTAATCATTATTGTACTAATTTTGACATTTACGCAATTTAGAAAATACAGTTTTGTTAAATCTATAGTATTTAAGCCATTTTAAGACAAAACAACAACACCTGATCATAGTGTGATACTTTAAATTTAAATAGTTACCGCAAACAGAATATAATGAGGTGGTTGTTTTGCAAAAAGGTGGAGACAGTTCTGCTCATAATGGTAAATGGCTGATGTGAAAAGTGACAGGTACAAGAAAATCAGTGAAAAAAAGCAAACACACACAAAGTGAGATGCAGAGAGATATCATGGAAAATGAAGAGACTGAAAAGGAAAATAAAAGTTCAGTTCAAGAAAGAGCCCCTTTCTTATTTTGCACAGTCCCAGCCTAAGGTTTTAAACATTCATTTAAATGTGATGTCCATACAAAAAAAAAAAAAAAAAAAAAATAGGGTTGTCCTTGGTTTCATGATTTGTTGTAGGTGTATGGGATGGCCTGGATGAGTGTGAGATTTCCCAGCCTGAAATTTTGTTCCAGTCCGGCCCTGTCCTACATGGTGGTGGTTTAGCCGTGATACATTCAAATTTTAAGACGGGGAGATGCTGATAAGTAGGGGGCGGCAGCCGACTCGTCACATTATTTAGTTAGGTTCAGTGTTCGAATTGTGTCAAAGCTCTTGGAGGGTCCCCTTAACCAGACATCACCCCCACTTAGAATAATAAGACATTTAAGGCTGTTATCACACAAATAAAATCATTATCAACAAAATTCACCTTTTCAGTATAGAGGAAACACAAACGCTGCATCTGAATTGGCATTTAGATGTATTTACCCACTGTTTAATGCAGGACATGAATGCATTTAACCTGCAGTTACAAATGCATGAAAAATGTTTTAATATTATAATCCTTAAATGTTTGAATGCTGATATTTCAAATTATTAAAAAAAAAAAAAAGAATGAAAAGGTACTTTAAATGTGGAATTACAACTGCACTCTAAATGAGCAGTCAGTCTAGCTAGTGTTTAAGCACTCTTAACTCCTCTTATAATCAATGAAGCTGTCCATACACTGCATGATAAATGAATCTCTTACTTACATAGTTCGTACATCTGCACTTTGTTGCTTATGATGAGGGAATTCGCGAGTTGAATCTGAACAAAACTCCAGGTTTCACAACGACTGTTCTGAACGCCTCCAATTGGCCACTGCATTCTAAACTCAACAGTTTTATGTTTGAAGTATTATATTTTTATTGAAAAACCAGGGGACCCCCCAAGTATATTTTTTGGGGGGTTATGGGGGGGTCCCTTAATGCTTATGGGAGGTCCGATCTTTATAGATGCCTGACTACCTGTGTTTGATCCTGTTAGTGAGATCAGTGTGCTTGCATGTGTGCATGTCATCTGTGCTCACTCATGTGTGCTCCTGTGTGCATGTATGTACTCACAGAGCACAACCTTCATCTCTCTGTCTCTCACGTACCCACACTGGTAACATGCCTGTGTATGCTGCTTTACGCATCTTTTTAAACAGTCATAAATGTCAAAAGGCAGAACAGCTCCTCTTACAATTGCACTGATGTATTGTTAAATGACAGTAATGTCTGGTCTGAAGTCTCTGGGGAAGGGGTTTTCATACAGCCTTCCCCAGGATACGAAGTCTCTTTCATGTTTTTTTCACTTGTTATTGTGAAATGCTGGTCATCAGATTGGTCGGTGAAACATGACAGGCTGTGATATCATCGCTGAATGCAGGAGACTGGGTTTATTAGGCCCTTTAACACAATTCAGATATCTGATGTGTCGTTTCAGTAAAGTGGTGAAGATTGCTACAATGCTACCAATCACAGGCTGCATTAGATAGAAAAAAAAAAAAAAAAGCCCTCATGGATGCGCTGATCAGCTTTCAATCACACCCCATGTTGCCATCAGTGCTTAACATATCTGCTGTGAGCCCTGTCAGCAAAATACCCCTGTTGTTGCATTTAGAAAGACAGAAAAGAGATAGAGGAGAGACAGAGTGGAAAAAAGAAAAGAAGATGCAGAAATTAAAGGTGAAGTATGTAATTTCTGTGCAACTAGTGTCACCAGATGTTTGCCTGACAATTTTTTTTTTTAACTTGTCAGCTTGGTAAAATGATCAAACTGCCTAGCAAAAATGTGGTTTTGTCATAATTACAAGAATGATAGTTTTGCATCATATACCACAATATTTTTTAATTCATTGCTGTCATTTTCCTGATTAATTATGACGATAAAACTTCACAAAAAGTGTCATTTGTTAACATTAATATTAATGTATTAACTAACATGAACAAAACAATGAACAATACATTTATTACACTATTTATTCATCTTTGTTAATTTTATTTAATGAAAATACAGTTGTTCAGTGTTTGTTCATGTTAGTTCACAGTGCATTAACTAATGGTAACAAGCACAACTTTTGATCTGAATAAAAATAAAACTTTAATAGTAATAACAAACTGCTTTAATATTTCAATAACATTTCATCATTTTCATAAGCAAACATTATTGAAGTTTGTACCCTTTTGAAATCATTTAGGTAATGTGTATTTAAACAATTAGCAATGTAATGAAACCTTGATTCAAAAATAAAGGTTTTATTTGTTTATATAACGGCATTTTAATATCATGTAAAAATAAAAAAAATAAAAAAAATAATTTTTTAATGATAAAAAGAAGACCCTAAATTCAGATAATTCACTGATATTATATTAGTATGTTAAATGCTGTTTATCATCATCATCATCATTATTAGTAGTAGTAGTAGTAGTAGTAGTAGTAGTATTAACAACTAAATTAACAAGTTATTCTGACAGTCCTACTATTCATATTTGCTAAACATATCTGTTGAGCAATATATAATATTTAATGCATTAGTAAATGTTGCAATTAACAATAACTACGATTAATAAATGCTGTAGAAGAAGTTTTCATTTTTAGTTCATGTTAACTAAAGTAGTTAACTAATGTTAACTAATGAACCTTATTGTAAAGTGTTACCATTGTAACTATATAATTTCTAGTTGCTATAGCATTTTTATATTAAAAAATGATCATTTTTGTATTGTAATGTTTTATTATTATTATTTTTTGTTTAAAATATCTAACAATAGCATAATATTTTTAATTAAATAAAAAAGAAATATTAAATATAAAAGAAATATATTTTAAAAGGGGAACACTTTCTATAATATATTATATTTCTGCTTGTCATAGCAATTATTAAAATTTTAAAACGCTATTTAAAAATGTGTGTGTGAAAACATATACAAATATATATTTTAAGAAATTAAAAAAAAAGAATATATATATATATATATATATATATATATATATAAAGTGTGTGTATGTGTGTGTATGTATTAAAACAATTAAAAAAATCACAATTAAAAATCATTTTATAAACAACATATATTAAGCTGTCATAGAGATGATTAAACATTTAAAAACATCACACAGTTCATCTTTAGAGTGGAACAGAAGAGCACAATTAAAGAAGATAAGGCCAACAAACTGTGTTAGCTGAATTAGAAGGAAGAGGCAAGCAGAGAGAGAGAGGGGGTAGTGATGACTTCATTGATTTGCTTCATCTCAATGGGCCTTGCATCTGTTTTTTTGCTCACCATTAAAGGTGAAGCATGCACAAAACCATTGAAGATTGCAAGGAAAAGGGTGAGACTGCAAAGAACGGAGTGACAAGACAATACAAAATGCAAGCACTGAGAAACAGTGTTAACAATGGGGAATTTGAGGAGAGAGAGGCAGAGGGAGAGCAGCCGGCGGAGTCTGTAGGGAACAGGTACTACTGTATGTATGTGGGTCAGCACATTGCATCCTCAGCATTTCTTACAAGCAGCCTTAGCAAACTTGGAAGGGCATATCAGTCTCTCCCCATTTCGCTCGCTCGCTTTCTCTTCCTGTCTCCATCTTGACCACCTGTCTGTTTGTCTTAAACGCAGATATCCACGCCAGTGTTTTTGGACAGCCTTCAAACTGGTCACATTATATTATGCAACCACAGTGCCTTTAATGTTAATTTAAATATTCCTTGAATGTACTTATGCAAATGACTGAACATTTAATGGTCTATAGGATATTCGAATCCACCATCTATGTATGAGGAGTCCCACCGGATTCATGCAAATGACAGAAAGAGAGACTGAGAGAAAGTCAGGGTCGTTGGTTTTACATTTGTATTAGTGTCTGTAATCTGGAGAGTATTAAAAAGTAATTTATAGCTTGTAAGCAATATCTACTCACTGTAATAGGAAAATGCTGAAAGCTGCATTTTTGCCTTTGCAAGATAACAAACCTCCTCGTATTTGCACAGAAAAATAGGTTATATCTTCCCACCCTCTCTTGCTCTTTACACCCCTCCTTTCCTCAGTCAGCCTCCTTTTTGCACCTTTTGCATCTCTCTGTTGTGGTTTTCTTTCTCTTTCTTTCGTATCTGTTAGTGTAACTCATGTGTGAAATGGCAAAGAATTATAACAGTGTTTGCTTTTTTAAATGTTTTCATAGGATTCAAGATTACATTTTCATGCTAAAAATGACCCAAAGCTTTTTGAGAGCCTTGTTTGTCCACCATATGTTGGGCTTGGGGTAAAAAAAGAAAGAAAGAAAAAAAATGACAACATGAAATCAAAGTTGATTTGTAGGTGTTGTAGCATTTCAGAGCAAATCAGACAATTTAAGATCCAATCAGAACTGTTCAAACCGGAGGAGCCGAATTCCACAAAGAGGCCCAAGACATTGTAAAGGCAGGTCCTAGCGCCAGCCAGCCTGAAGTAAGCCTAACCATCCAACTCCTTCACAGCTTTGAACAACTTGTAACACTTGCAACAAAAGAACACTTATTGATCATTTCCACTCAGGAAAGAGATTGTCAATTTTGGGGCAAGAAACAAGATTAATGGTCAAAGACACAGCACATCATGACCATCAAATGAGGAAAATCATTAGTAGAGACTTTGTTGGGTGGGCTCCCCTATCCAGGACAAAGACCAGGCTCCTTCTAGACCTTTTGAACTTTCATTTCTCACAGAAACTGCCTTTACATATATATATGCACCAAAATGACCTTAAAAGGACTTATAAACGAATATCAGTCCATTGCATAACTCTGTATTATGTATGTAATGCACACATTTGACTATCATGTCCTATTCACTCATTGTGTATGTAATTTGAATACCTATTGAATAGTTTATAGGTTTATCTTCATGTTGGGTATGTATGAGTTTGAATTGCCATGCTGTAAACCTTTCTAACCATCAATTCTTTGTAAAATGTATTATATTCTTCTTGTAGAAATCACGTCCAAGTTATACCCTGCAAAAGCGAAAAAATTTGGGCCATGTGACTAATAAGATAACATGTTGATTTATGTATGGACTACTTGCACAACTACTTCTGCGTTCTACTTGTTACAGCTCGGGAGTTTCCGGTTAGTGTTCAGCGCACCTACATACAGACAGTTGCTAATGAGAATGCAGATTAATGCTACATTTTAAGGCTGGGATTTCTTTAAAAAAAAAATGTTACCATGAATCTTATTCATCCTGCTGAAATGTTACTATAAATATATTTCCCTTCTGTTTGTGCATTCTGAATAATAAATAAATATATTTCCACACTAACCTGCCGCATTCTCATAAACAGTATTTTTCTTTCACTGATCATATTTCATACCTGTTGAATGTACAGTTTTAAATGAGTTTGACCGATAAACACCCTTCCAAAAATTAACCATGGTTTTACTAAAGTAAAAGTGCCATGTTTTTTTCCGTTTTCACCATTTGTATAACAACACTTTTAGGTTTCACTTTATTTTGATGGTCCCTTTAACATATTCTGTTGACTATAAGTAATGTTGCACCTACACATTTACTAATTCTCACTAGAGTGTTAGTAGAGTCTTACTAGATTGGTAGGGTTAGGGTTAGATTAAGTTGACATGTACTTGCAAAGTTACTTGTAGTCAGTAGAATGTCTGTTGGGAGACCATCACAATAAAGAGTTAGCAGATATTAAGCAGACAGTCTACTAATACTCTAATGAGAGTTAATTGACATGTAGATGCAACGTTACTTATTGTCAACAGAATGTTCAATAGGGACCATCAAAATAAAGTGTTACCCACTTTTACTACAAATAACCTACCATCTGTAAACTAGGTCAGTGTAGTAAAATCAGTGTAGTAATCTGTGGTTATATGGTTTAACTTTAATTGCAATTTTTGGTTTTATTTGTGGTAAAACCATGGCTAATTTGTTTGTGTGCGTGGGTGTTCTTATTCCGAGCCCACACTGCTTATTCCATTGTTTAAAATGGCTGAATGAATACAGATAAATAAAGGTTCATTATGATGACTTATTCATCAGATCTCACAAACACAGCGTCACGATTAGGCCACTATAGAGCATGGACACCCTGTGGTGGACAATCACACATTTCTCAGATCGGTTTATGTTGGATTGAAACTTAATGTTCCATTGAGTTTGGAAAATTCTGTACACGGTAATCATCAGAATAGGTCCTCTCCTGTTTCTGAAAATTTTCGGATTTGAAATCATCCTGCGAACTATCATTTTATTAGGCGTTTAAGTCAACTAGTTGATTTACAGCACACTGAAAATGTACATAAGACTCACAAGGCTCAGTGCAAGTAGTCCATTGGATGGAGAAACATAGCAATATCCCAAGCTAAGACCATGCCTAATTGGTCAAGACACCATTTGGGATGTGTCTAACAGCCAAGTTTAAAAACTCAGAACACCATAAAATTTTGCTTTTATTTTGACTTTTTGCCATTGCTCTTAGCCACACTTTTTGCCATCACCTTTGCTGCTGCTTTTTGAGCGCTCACTGGCTTGCATGTCAGCCACTCCTCTAAAACCATGAGGATTGTCAAGCTTCTTTCTTTTACTCTAGTTTCTCTTTTCGTTTCCATTGAGAGTTTTGTGTTCCAAAAACTTGAACTACACGACTCTGCATCATCCTCCAGCCAGCGCCCAAATCATCACATTGAGCGACCACAAACCTCCAGCCAATCAGCAACCTTGGGAAAACCTCTTTCTGCAACAACAAAGCCAAAGGAAATCACTTAACACGAAGGCAACGCAAGTAAAACTTCCAGATTCAAGCTGATTTTGTGCATTTAATATAAAGCTATAAAGCATTTAAAGGGGTCATCGGATGCCCATTTTCCACAAGTTGATATGATTCTCTAGGGTCTTAATGAAAAGTCTATAATATACTTTGGTTAAAAATTCTTAATGGTAGTGTAAAACAACACCCTTTTTACCTTGCCAAAATCAGCTCTGCAAAAATCATCTCATTCTGGTCGAGGCTGCTTTAAATGTTATTGAGCTCTGCTCGCCCCACCCCTCTCTTCTCTCTGTGGAGAGACGAGCCTGTTTACTTTAGCGTTTAGCCGCTAAACTTGCTAACTAGCATATTATTAGGAAAGGCGATCGCAAAGATTCATAAAAAAACCCTTATAATCACTTCTGCTGTATGCGAATGGATCATGAATGATTTGTGCGAACATAGACAGATATATGTAGATCGGGAGGCGCATTCCCTTCACAAACAAATGTAATCTACTGCATCTTCAGTGGCTCAGATCTCGGGAGTAAATGACGACCACTACGTTCATTATTACATCCAGCAACACAACACCTCAATCGCTCAATCGGAGATATTCTTGTCTAATTTACATCCCTGCTCCGGCAACGAAACAAAGTGGGCGGACTGTTATAGCTGATCTGAGGTAAGACGCTCATGTCAATCAACTATCATGGAAGCGGCCTCTGTTGGTGTGACGCCACAACGACAGGCATCTGAGAACGGCTCGATTTGAAAAAGGTAATATTATTTTTACAGATTAATTAAAAAACACTGCATTGATTTTTATCATTATAGGGTAGATTTGTACATACACTGCCACCACACATTAATGTTCAAACAACATGTAAAAGTGAACTTAGCACCCGATGACCCCTTTAATATAATATAACAGCTTCGTTGAGAAACTCAGTGTGAGGGTTAATTGGATAATTTATGGTTGTTCAGGTCTAAGCAGTTGCATATATTGTATTACTGTATTGGGCTGTATAATTTGGGATTCCATATTTTCACTCTTCTAAACTATTTTTTTCTTCACTTTCAGTCTTTCTGCAACTTGTGTGAATGTGTGAATGCGTGTCTATGTGTTAGATGAGCTCATATGTCTTAGATTTATATAATAAAGTCTTATTTATATTGAAAAGAGAAGTATTTTGTGTTTTGTGCTTACAAGTTAATGTGTTAAACCGTTAAACTTGTTACTGTGCTAATAAATAGTGCTTTCACTATATTTTGGGTATTAATATCCATTGCAGAGTTGATGTAATATGGCTCGGTCAGTGAATTGCTGGCCAACTCAGTGATCAGCCGTAGAACAGGGTTTCTATTGAAATTCACTATAAAATCACAATTAATTCCCCTTGAGCTAAACTGACCTGTTTCCCTTACAGTATACTATATAATTCACATACAAAGAAACTAATGTTAACAAACACAATCTGTGATTTTAACATTGCATTAGTAAATGCTGAAATTAACATTAATAAATGCTGTAGAAGTATTCATTCTTAGTTCATGTAACTAAGTTAACTAATGTTAACTAATGAACCATACTGTAAAGTGCTACCATAAAGTGTTACCGTACAACCCAATGAATACATTAAATTCACTGAATCACATTGAATTAATGTATGTATGAATATTAATAGATACATTAAATTATATATATATATATATATATATATGTATATTATGAACAACTTAACTTACAATAAACGCAATTAACTCTGCACTCTCATGCAGTATGTTAAGTGAAAGTTTTTTTTTTTTCTGAAATACAGCGTTTTCAGAAGTGTTTCCCTCTGTTAATTCTGTGTTGCAGGTTAATGTGGCTGTGATGTCAACTTTTGTTTGCCTCTGTAATGTTGTTGTGTTGTGCCCCCCAGGGTCACTGTACCCCCACACTTTCAAAACAATGTGTCTAAAACACTGAGAATTTAACATGATACTCAGCAGTTTTGTTAGGAGGAGAGAGGGATGAAAGTGGCTTTGATAAAATAATTCCCTGAGATAGCAGCATCAATTCAGCTTGAGGGAGGGAGTGAGGGAGAGAGAAAGAGAGAGAGAGAGAGAGGGGGGCGAAATAAGGAAGAAAAAAAATCCTACCACTGTGGCTTTCCTGTAAGCCTTTTTCTGATATTTCCCCCCTAATTTAGAGGCATCATTTACATTTTGCTCATTAGAATCATGTGCACCCTCTGAGGGTATCATTACTGAATCAGTCCTCAAGCTTTCTGATGGAAGATTTCTGCCTCTCTCCTCTCCGTCTCATCTCTTATTTGCCCTCTTAGTGTGACCCTCTGAAGTAATTACTATACCAACACATTTGGGCTCAGATCAACATTTCAAACAGCACAACGTTTATCATTTTTCAAAAGACTTTCTTACACATTCATCTTGCGCCTCTATAGATTTGGGCTGGGTGGTATGATCGCTTTCCAGACAGTTAGAAGTGTATACCGTTTATGATGTATGATGTATGGTCTGTGGGGTAATTTTACAAAACAGAGCACTATAACTGTGTCAGATAAGACCACCACCAGTGTAACCAAAATAGGGCTTAAAAGACAATAAATATTCAGCAATGTTTTATTATCAGTGCTGAAAATAGTTGTGCTGCTTAATATTTTGTGGAAATATCATTAATTTAATTTAATTTAATTTAATTTATAAATAGAAACCATTATACAGGATTCCTTGATAAACAGACTATTTATTTATTTATTTATTGTAACAGTGAAAGTCTTTACTGTCACTTTTATCAATGTATTCCATCCTTGCTCAATAAAGTATTCATTTCCTTCAATAAATAAATAAATATTGGGCTGAGATTCCAGCACAAAACTATATTGCGATATATAATGTCACTGGCAATGGCACTGATTAAATAATTACTTCTTATACAATGTTATATAATTATTATATAATACATGATTATTTTATATTAAAAGATTAACATTGCATGACTTTATTCATAATTCCACCATTCCTCCGTTATACAGTTTTTGCTTTGATCATACTCCGGAGGAATATCAGGAATTCTTATCAACTAAATCTCAGATTCATATCTTTGCATATTGTCATGCGTCTCCATCATCTATATTCTTCTTTCTTGGCACAGGATGCTCTATAGTAGTAAACTGGTCTCATGTCAATACGAGGTCCCTTTTTAAACCACTCAAGCTTTGTGGTGTATTCCTAGTGTATGGATAGGGCCATCTATGAAGCCTGTGGCTAAAGTACCTCCATCAGCCCCTATGGGCAGGTGAGTAATGAAGGGCAATGGATCGCCTTAATGGCCCATCTGAGTCAGGGCTGGACAGGGATGGGTCTCCCCCTAAGGAGAACAACCATCCTTCTCCATGACAAATTAAAAGAAGGGCTGTAAAGAGAGTGACAGACAGAGAAAGTGATGTCTCAGTGTCAACATACGGCAGCGTATGAAGATTTCATCAGCAGATGAATAGACAAAATCATTATCATTCTTACTGTTGAGTGAAGACAGACGGAGAGAAAATAATAGCAAATATTTTTAAGACGTTTTAATTCAGCCCGAGTTATGTCATCTTTTTTATACTGTATGTTTGAATTCACACCAGCTTTGGGTCATATGCAAATCTTTTGACCAAAATGTCATTTCACCATATTTCACATTATGTAATTTCTGCCAATGCTAAGTATTTTAAATTTAATTTGAAGAGGGTTCTATTATAGTAGAAGCAGAGGAAAAAATATTGATGTAAAATTCATGAGCACTTCATATGAATGCAAATATACTCACTCGATGGATCCCTCATAATTCACAAATTATTAATGTATTATTCAAAATGGAAGATGGCTCTTAATTATTGAATAATATGCAAGAGTATAATCCAGATTTGAGTACAATACTGGAAATTATATGGAGAATATCATAGACTAGCTGGCAAAAAAATGTTTTAACATGACCAGGTTGCTTTTAAAATCTGCGTTTTAAACACAATTGTGACCCTGGATCACAAAACCAGTCATAAGGGTCAATTTTTCAAAATTGCGATTTATGCATCATCTGAAAGCTGCATAAATAAGCTTTCCACTGATGTATGGTATGGTCGAGATACAACTATTTGAAAACCTGGAATCTGCAAAAAAATTGAAATATTGAGAAAATTGCCTTTAAAGTTGTCCAAATAAAGTTCTTAACAATGTATATTACTTATCAAAAATTAAGTTTTCATATATTTACAGTAGAAAATTTACAAAATATCATCATGGAACATGATCTATACTTAATTTCCTAATGATTTTTGCCATAGAGGAAAAATCAATAATTTTGACCCATACAATATATGTATTTTTGGCTATTGCTACAAATATACCCCAGCGACTTAAGACTGGTTTTGTGGTCCAGGGTCACAATTGTTCAGCAATATATTTGCAGGGGTAATTAACCAAAAAGCCTGAAAATTCATTTTACCCATATTCCATAATGATTACAGGGTATTTTAATTAAGTTCATAATATGTAAATGCATTTGTAGTATACTTTGCATTTTTTACTAGGGTAGGGGGTCATCTAGCAAAACTTGTTAATTAAACACAAACTTAGTTTTTCTTTCCAGCTGTTTAGTAGCTGAAATTATTACTCATTTTTCAACAATTTTATATCAGATTAAAATCATATGCATCTTCCAGGATTTATAGAGTGATCTTAAAGTCACATGTGCCTTGGCATAGAACAGATTACAGCGTGCGAGTTTGTGTGTGAGAGCATATCGCATGACACGACACTGTGTCCGTTCCACTCGCCTGCCCCTGTGAATATTTCTCAGACAGATAACCGGATGCCCGACAGGGAACTGTTTCGCAGGCGAGGGTTATGTAACCACAACAATCTCGGTGACGACATTAGTCAGGGGCTAAAATAAAAATAATTTGCCTTTCTGTTTCCTAAGTCCTCACCTCACACCCAACTCTCTCGCTGTTATCTGTTCACTCAGTGAGAAGAAATGGCCCTCAGTCCTGATCATGACATATCAGAAAGACAAGGCTGTGTTTTGACAGACCTCCGAGCAATAAATACATTTTTATCGGAAGGTCAAATGGAGGCAAGGAAAATAGAGATATGATAGTCAAGCGTCTGCAGGGTCATTCTCTGTATTTACCCCAATAAAGTTCACGCATTAGCCCATGCATAGGGGAAAAGTTGTTTAGCTTCAACGGAAAGTGAAGTGAGTGGTGATATAAAAAAAAATGAAGACTTGACTGTTGACTTTGTAAGAACAAAGGCAGCATGCCAGCGGCCCACGGATGACACAGCATCATGGGAAATTAAAGCTTGACAAACAGATGAGGTGTCAGAGCACAGAAAACACTATTTTTCATTTTACCCGCTTCTACTCAACAGGGGAGAGGAGCTTTAAGCAGGAAGGGGGAAACAGATGAGAAGATAGAGGGAGAGATGGATAGAGGAAAGACAGGGGAAAGATAGACGGAGTGATAGAAAGTGCGTCTACAGGAGTATTATGTTGTCTTTGTAATAGAATGCCACTCTTTTCCCTGTAGAGATGCTGAGGTGTCATTTTAGGCTGCTATCGGTTAACAGTGTGGCTTTAGTGTGCTCGGATGACATATGACACAGGTCTATAGGGTGTGTGTGTGTGTTTATCAGGTTTATTAGGACAGGCAAGATAATACACATTGTTCTGAGAGCACCTTTGGGACCGCGACGGGGGTGTTGGGCCTTGACGATTTGGCCCACCGTAGGTGCTCCTGAGAGAGGCGGCGGGCCGCTTAAAGTGACCGGGCTGTGTGGTTGTGTGATAAAGTGGAGCTTAAAGCCCAGGCCTCTGACCCATGAGAACTGCTGCATATTGATTTTTCTCTTTCATATATATATATATATATATATATATATATATATGTGGATTCTAATAGAGAAATTCTCCAGACAAAGAAGCAATGAGTAAATACCAGTGCAGTGGGGCATGTAAGCCACGAAACAGCTTAGTGGAGGAATAAAATCAAACTCCTCAGCATAAAGGGACCAGGACAATGGGGGATACTGAGCTTATTCTAATAGGCAACCCAAGGCACATACATTAAATCTGATTCCAAATGAACAATGGACTGCCTTACCCGTTCCTGTAGGTTTACTTATTCTTTATTAAGGGAAACAAAACTGTAAATAAAGCAGAACATGCAATAGATGCAATATATTGGCAAATATGTTGACAACCTTGTTAGTAGTGGGTGTTTAGGTTTAGGTCTAATTCTTGCTATTAACAAACCATTAACTACGACTTTTGCCTTAATAAACTATTAATTAATAGTTAGCAAGGTAGTTGTTAAGGTTAGGTATTGGGTAGGATTAGATATGTAGAATATGTGCTTTATAAATACTAATAAACAGCCAATATGTTGGTAATATGCATGCTAAAAAGTAGCTAGTTAACAGTGTGAATTGATCCCTATACTAAAGTGTTGAATTTTGTCATTTATAAACTGTGTAATGCATGGAAGCCTGCTTCTGCTTCAGACTAAAAAATACATAAATAAAATTATAAAGGTAATTGCGATTTTTATATCATCCAGTGTGATTTTATATTTCCTGTGACTTTCTTAGTGACTTTTCTTATCTTAAAATTGCTACTGTCTCTCAAAAATTGCAGCTTTAAATCTCTAAACTACAACTTTGTTTTGTGATATTGTTATTTTATATCTCAAAATTTGACTTCACGGTTTACAGATTATTAAACACAGTTTAATGTTTTCATACTGCAATGCGACTATATTTCTCACTGTTTCAACTTTGTATTAAAGTCACTTTATTTTAAAGTCCAGTTCTCACTATTAACAAACCATTAACTACGGCTTTTGCATCAATAAACTCCTAATTTGCTGCTTATCAATAGTTAGCAAGGTAGTTGTTGAGTTTAGGTGTTGGGAATTAGGGATGTATAATATGGTCATGCAGAAAATGTGCTTTATAAGTACTAATAAACAGTCAATATGTTAAAAATAGGTGTGCTAAAAAGTATCTAGTAAAAAATAAAGTGTTACTGTTACTTTTTATCTTGAAATATTGTGCTATTGCAACTTCGTTTTTCAATATTGTTACTTTATGTTTGACTGTATGGCTTGGATTTTTTATCTTTGACTTTTTATCTCTATTCATATCTTACAATGTGACTTCATATCTCACAGTTTAACATTTATATTAATGTGACTGTGTATTTCAATTTCAATATATCCTGCAGTTTGACTTTATCTTGAAATTGCAACTATTTGTGGAAATCTCTATTTTTTAGAGGTTATAACTTTATATCACAATTTAATTTACATTTAAAAAATGATTTTCTTTCTTTAAACTCTCACAAACTGTGTTTTCATCACCCTTCAAATTGCATAAATTGAAACTGCAAATTGAAAATACGCCCAATAAATTTAACAAAAACTCCCATATATCACAAAAAAATATTTTTACACTTACATGAGGTGGTTTTCCAGGCAATTTGAAAAAGGAGTATATCGCAAAACTGCAATGGATCTTGGCATACGTAAAAGTCACATGATCATTCTCTAATGTACCACAACCTCCTAGAAATACCTAATACATGGCCGCTCTTAAGTATAAGGTGCTTTCCTTGCCATTAAAGGTTGGATAACCCCTTATTTATACTGCATCATTATTTTGCACTTTTGATGTTATTTCTAGTGAGAAATCAGTATATAGTAATTAAACATTTGCTTAGTTATCATCAAAGCTCATTCTGCTTTGTTGTAGATAAACACATAATTAAACCGTTACACTGCCTCAGAAGCATGTCCGAACCAGACATTAGACTTTCCATCATTTTGACAGACAGGTTTGCAAAAATTCCGTCATCATTTATTATTACCTGTCATTTAATTTTCATATTTTAATTATAATAATACATTTAATTGCTTTTATTTTGGTTTACAGTTTCATTTTTAATCATGAACCTACAGCATGACGTGCAGTGTTTAAAAACATCAAAATACGCTAGGGCTGGGGCAAAAAAAAAAAAAAAAAAAAAGTTTAATAGATTCTCATTTTAATGAACCAATATCGATTCTTAAATCCTAATTTATCTTTTGGTCTATGATGTTTTCAGTTGATGAACGAACAGTACATAGTGTGCCTCCCATCCAATAAATTGCAATAGGCTAAGTAAGCTCTATGCTTGGTTACTTTTGATATGAAACAAAGTCTCTTTCAAATTCTGTCCATTTCATTAGGAAATTCAAGCAATTAATTACGTTTTGGTGCTCTTTAGTGTGGCGTGATAGATCGCTATAGCTAAAGTGGGTAGGCTACTCGCCTGCGTGTAATCAAGCTCAAAGCAAAAGATTTGTGATAGTTTCGAACCCGTGCTCTGCTACCACTGGAGCGCACTTACCACCAACTGGACAGGGGTGGGAATTACAGCTACAATTTACAATAGATCACCCTCAGTGTAATCTGTCAAAATGATGGACGGCCTTCAGATTTTTCCGTCACTGATAAAAAAAAAATCTGTCAATGATGGACAATTTTCGGTTAACGCGACCTCTGGTCCAAAATCAGTCTTGTGAGGTGCCTATGTGCGCAAAAGCTGCCTGCGAAGTCATTGCCAGATAAGGCAGCGAGACAACAAGTCAGCTGTCTAAGTTTTCGGATGCAACCACGCATATGTCTCCTTTGATTAAAAATAATGGCTAGTGCAGTGAATGTGATAAAAGTAAACCTACCCAGAGCTGTCGCCATGACTTATCGCAAGAGAAAAAAATATGTTTTAGTCACAAGACATTGGTTATTGGAAATGCCATCAATTCGCAATAGGTTTTTTTAACTTGACATTTTAAAAATGTCGCAAAAGTTTTGTAAAAATCTATAATGGAAATGCAGCTACAGTTACTACCATGATGCCAGCACTGTTACCTGGTACATGGTTCTTTTTTTGTACTTACAGAGCAGGCAGTGCCTCTCAACTCAGTGAAGCTAATGTACAGTCCTCAGGCTTTCTGCATACTGTGAGAGTATGAAACACGTGGAGCACCTGTGGTATATGAATGGAAAGATGAATGGATCAATAAGTCTCTCTCTCTCTTCTTCCTTCATCCAGGGATTAGAGGAGGGGGCCCAGAGCGCACATTAATCTGTCCACAGACAATATCCATCTGTTGCCTAAGCAGGGACTCAAGGTCTTGGCACCAGAGTGACTGTGTATGTGTATGTGTCGCTCTAGTGTGATATTTATCAAGCAGCCAGAAGGAGTAGTCCCTGTTTGACCCAGCACATAACTCCAAACCTCTGTGTTGTACAAAGAAAAGCTATTACTAGCATCCGTAATGGTTTCTGACCGAGGCAGCGGAAATTGATACAATCATGATATCTTGAAAGCACGAGAGCTTGATAGCTCCTAATAATGTAACCTTGATAATATTATATCTTTACATGTCACATCTAGGATATCAGAAATCCAGCATATTTACCATGCCCACTTTGTTATTCAGTTTGATTTTTTTTTTTTTTTTTTTTTTTTTACTACGTCTAGTTTCTCTTTATTTAAAGGTATTTCTCTTTTTCTTTTCTTCTTAGTGTCTTATTGTGATCTGCCTCTATTATGCTGCTGTTTTCTGTAATTACTGTAAAGATGTTTATATGCCACTTAAAGGGGTCATCGGATGCCCAAGTTGATGTGATTCTTTAGGGTCTTAATGACCCTATAGAGGTCTATAGAAGTCTATAATATACTTTGGTTAAAAATTCTCAATGCTTTTGTAAAACGACACCCTTTTTACCTTGTCAAAATGAGCTCTGCAAAAATCATCCTGTTATAGTCAAGGCTGCTTTAAATGTTATTGAGCTCTGCTCGCCCCGCCCCTCTCTTCTTTCTGTGGAGTGACGAGCCTGTTTATTTTAGCCGCATTTAGCCGCATTTAGCTGCTAAACTTCCTAACTAGCACGTTATTAGGAAAGGTGATTGCAGAGATTCATAAAAAAACCCTTATACTTACTTCTGCTGTAGATAAAGCTGGATCACGAATGATTTGCATGAACATAGACACATTTATGTAGATCAGGAGGTGCATTCCCTTCACAAACAAACTTAATCCACTGTATCTTCAGCAGCTCAGATGTCGGAAGTAAATGACGACCACTATGTTCATTATTACATCCAGCAACACAACACCTCAATTTCTCAGTCGGAGATATTCTTGTCTAACTTACATCCCTGTTTTATCATTATAGGGTAGATTTGTACATACACTGCCAGCACACATTAATGTTCAAACAACATGAAAAAGTGAACTTTGCATCCGATGACCCCTTTAAAGGTGAAGTGTGTAATCTCTTTGTTTATTTGAGCAGCTAGATGGGGTGTAACATTGATTCAGTCAATGTCAAAAGCAGGTCTACTTGTCCAAACATAGTAGACAGAAAGAGAGTTTAAAACCTGTCGTTATCAGGTTTGTGTTTTCTCATACTACCACAAGATATAATTTTTGCATGGGCTATGCGACCTTTGGACTGATAAGGTTGGTGTGGGAGTATCAGTTTTCATCTGTGTTCACATCTATTTGTTGGACCTGGTGGGTGATTGCTCATGGTTCCTTTCATTTAGCTCCTTTTGACTTCAGTCTGGCAGGTGAATCCCTTCTCACCATCTCCAGACGTGTCTGAGAATACCTTTGGTCTGGTTACCTGCAATGTCTTGAATGCGCTTTGTGTAAATATCCAGAGCTGTCATCCGTGTAGCAGCACACCTGCAGATGACCAATAGCTCATTCACAGGGTACAAACGCACTGTCGTTGAGAAGTTTCTTGGATGTACACATTCTCGGTCCCTGAATAATGCCAATTAAATGCACACCGTGTTGTCATTGAGTACAAGATTGGAAGGATAGTATATGCGACCTCATGAGTCTTACTATTCATCAACAGATTTTTAAAAGGAAATTATTTAACAGTGTCTTAATTTCTTCATTTAGGTTACAATAAGTTCCATGAGTAAAGTTCAATGAGAGCTTTATTAGCCTTAAACCAATCACTTTCAGACCTGCCTCCATTCTAGTATGCAACACTCACTTTTTACAATTAAATGGAAATAAAACTACAGTGGAAATACATTACAGTGTGTCACAATGGGAATACCACAAAGGCAGTGAAGTTGCAAATTTCATTTCATACTGACTTTAATTGTTTGTTTATTGCTGATGTGGAATTGGCTTGTACATTTACTGCACTGTGTATTTGTTGTGCATGTGAATTTCTTCCACTGTCAGTATAAAGACATGCTGCCAAAAGGAGAAGAACATTGTAGTCTACTGTTGGGTGGTGATGACTAGTAATTAAAGATCTGGGCCAGTAATTGTAAGGTTGTCGGTAGGGGCACATTGATATTCCGGTCAATTCCAATAAACTGAGAACTGTTAATCCATACTACTTTGTTAAAAATAGTTGTGAAACATCACACAATTATAATATACAACATGAAAGATAATATAAAGATAAATATTCAACAGCTTACTTTGAAAACTGCTATAGCTGAGAGTATACTGCTTCAGTTACGGAAAAAAAAGCTCATAATAAAGCCTTCGACTTGGTTGCAGCAAATTCCTTATAGATAAGAAAGTTAAAAATGTAATGGAATTATGTGTGAATAAAGGCCTAAATCAAACAGCCGTGTCTCTTTAGAAGACTTGGATTAAACCTCTCGATTTTTATGGATTACTTGTCTGGATGATGTCTTTATGAATTTTTTGAATTGTTAAAGTTTTAAACTTTAACACTAAAGTGGCGTGACAGAAATTTCTCTTTTGGAAACACTTTAGGGTAACATTTCAGTTTAGGGACCACATCTCACATCTAACTAGTTGCTTAGTGGAATGCATATTATTAGCATATTGGCTGTTTATTAGTACTTAATCAGTAAAGCACATAATAATGCCTTATCCTGCATGACTATAGCCCAATCCAATACTTAAACTTAACAACTATCTTACCAACTATTAATAAGGAGAAAATTAGGACTTTATTGAGGCTAAAGTCACGCTACTTAATAGTGAGAATTGGACCCCAAACTAAAGTGTGACCCACTTTAGTGAACAATGAATTCTCACTATTATCTAGTTGCTTATTACCATGCATATTACTAGCATATTGGCTGTTTATTAGTACTTATAAAGCACATATTAATACATTTTTGCATGACCATGTTTTAGATCCCTTAATCCTTCCCTATACCTAAACTTACTGCCTTACTAATTATTAAAAAGCAGCAAATTAGGAGTTTATTGAAGCAAAAGTCATAGCTAATTGTTAGTTAATCATGAGAATTGGTCCCCAAACTAAAGTGTGACCCAGGTTTCATTAAAAATATCAGTCACACTTTATTTTAAGGTCCATTTCTCAATAGAAACTGTTAACTACGACTTTTGCCTTAATAAACTTTAATTTACTGCTTATTAACAGTTAGTAATGTAGTTGTTAAGTTTAGGTATTAGGTAGGATTAGCGATGTAGAAAATGTTCATGTGGATATGTGCTTTATAAGTACTAATAAACAGCCAATATGTTAATAATAAGCATGCCAATAAGCAACTAGTTAATAGTGAGAACTGTTCCCTATACTAAAGTGTTACCAAAATACCTTCATATGTGAAGATAAGCAAAAATCTTGTTTGGAACAACGCAAGAGTGAGCAATTGTTGACAGAATCTTTATTTTTGAGTGAACTAACCTTATAACGCGGTTATAAAGACACCTTATAATGTTATCAAGCTTTTTACAGTGTATATATATATATATATATATATATATATATATATATATAGTATGATTCACTAACAGTTGTGTATGTTTGACACCCTGCATTCTTCATAGATGGACGTTGCTGTGATTTTGGGTTAAAGGGTTACTCCACCCTAAAATGAAAATTTTGTCATTAACCACTTACCCCCATGTCGTTCCAAACCCATAAAAGCTTCGTTCATCTTCGGAACAAAAGTTAAGATATTTTTGAATTAACACGATCCACGTCCAGAAACGTAGCAAGGAAGGCAATTCAACACAGAACAGACATGGGGGTAAGTGATTAATGAAAATATTTTTATTTTGGGGTGGAGTAACCCTTTAAAAACGCTCCGTATAAACACTCAGTACATATTGAATGATCTGTAATAAAAGACAAAGCAATACTGACCACAAAATAAAAACAGTTACTCACACGTGTGGTGCGACATTATTGTCAGATTCAATATAGCCAGCACAGCATGGTGTTTTAGTTTCAAACTTTCTGAAGATCCCATGTTGAATTGTTCCTTATTTGTAAATGAAACCGTGGTAAAATTAAGTGACAAAGGACCAAGTTCTTACTAAAGCAGCCTGAGACTTAATTAAAAAGTTAATCTACTTTTTTCTTTACGCTGGGATCAGAAGGAAGTCAGCGCAAAAACAAAGAACTTAGCACTGCACAGCATCTTGTTGTATCATGACCCCTTTAAAGTATAACTTTATTAGGGGATTTGTTACAACTGGCTGTTGATCAGGTCAGTAGACGTATGCTGCACACAACATTTCCATTACATCTTTATTTGTCAGTCACTCCCTTTTCTTGTAGCTTGTGATTATTTAAGAAGCTCATCTTGTGACACATGAGTTCATGCAAAGAGACGAGCAGTGAACTCTTATAGCGCCTGGTCAAGCCTGAGGGAATCCTGATGCCTAGAGCTATTCTACAGACCAGATTTCAGGTATTAGCTTTGTGACCAGGTTCTTTATGGTGGGACCAGGTCACTGACTGGTAAGAACAAAAGCTTTTTTGTCCCCATGTGGGTTCAAGGTTCAATCGATATCAGTTTTTAAATCAGCCTGACTCTATGAGATTTCGTGGCCTTAAAGTAAGCATGAGTTATGAGTTACCTTCAGTTAGTTCTGCCGTGAACCCACTCTGCCGTTGAAGTTCTCAGTACAATGCGTCAGAATATAATACAATAAGTCAAATCCAAGGTATATTAGTTTATTGCCTTTCTCTCCTGCCAAAGAATGACGCAAGCCTGTTGTCCAAAGTAGCTCACGGTTCTACAGCTGCTTGACTGCTGGTTCTAAGCAGTTCTTTGTTGAAAGTGAACCTCACAACGCACTTTCTTTATCTCCGGGGAAGGTTGATGTGTACAAGTTGACTACAGTGACTGCCCCATCTGAGGTATGTAGGCCGATAGCCAACAGTTGCGCTGACAGTTTCCTCAACCATCTATAACAGCAAGTTCCTGACAGTGAAGCTCATGCTATTTTCCATTGTGTGGTTGGCGCTTTTTCCTTGTCAGAAGAAAGTACAGTCTTTTAGCCTGCTGGAGACTGCAAGACGGATTTCCTGTGGAGTGCTGATGTCCACACGGAGTCTTTTCAGCTTGTTTATCATGGCTGGCTCATAGGTATTACTGCTGTTTTGGGGGGGAAATTTTAAGATAGACCGATTGTCACGGTCTGAATCATACTTTTAGCAGCTACTCTTTAGCAGACACTTACTTATGCACACAAGCAAACACCCCCACATATATATGCATAAAAAGCACATATGCGCGGACACATGCGGAACCTTCAAAAAAAAAAAAAAAAAGAGAGAGAGAAAAAAACTCAAGTCTAAAGTACACTAAAAAAATCTTTCTTATGTTTCATCTTTTCAAATATGCAGTGTTTGAAATTGCTCCTGAGCTGGCGCCATTAATAATGCATTGAGCTTAAAACCGTCATGAAGTTCAGAAAAATCTAAATTCACGCATCCTCGATGACAGTGTTTTTACCTGTGAGTCACTCTCATAGGCACACACTTTTACTGAGTACATGTTTTATGCATCTGGGTATTATCATATCCTCCACTTGACTCTAATGTTGCTAATTTCTGTCGCGCAGAAATGCGCAGATGAGACATCTAGAGGAAAAAAGTGTGTGCATTCAAGACGTACTGACTGTGGGCTGAAGTGGTGTAACACTGATGATGTTTATCCATTCTTACCATGACAAATACTTTGCCACCAGGTAAGGGGTCAGTTTTGCCCACCTGCAGGCATCTGGCAAAGTTGCCTTCTTGCATAATCGAAAACCCACTGAGCGGCCTGCACTTGCTGCTTAGAAAAATTCTTGTTGAAAGCTTGTTTTGCTCCAAAATGTTTGAATGTCAAAAGGTGGCTTGCACCTCCATTTTCTTTTAGGTGGTTAATTAGTGAATGCTTATCATAGCCACATGCCATGCCTCGGCAGGGACACAGCACCCTAGTGTTGTAAAATTAATTATTTCACTAATGTGGGCCTTGCACATGAGAAACGGCACAACTCCAGCCCAATAGCTCATTAATCTTCTGACGGCCTCTCCTGAGTTTGCAGTGAAGTGGTGTTGAATTTCAATACACATCTTCTCTTTTCGCCTAACCTTTACAAACAAGCTTTTTTTTTTATACAGGGTGGTTTAACGGCAAGGGATTTCACACCTGCAGGGCATCTACATTTACATTGTACAAAGAATGGTACTAAACACACATTGTGCAAATGACATGACAGCATGATTGTCAAATCATCGGGACTGTTTACATGCTAATGCATGCTCAAATCATGCTTTTGGTAGACAAAGTACCACACTGGAAATCAAGGTGAGAACAGGATGCAGATGTGCCCTGGTCTCTTACATGAGAACCACAACTCAATATGGACTTGCACTGACCGCAAAACCATTGCTTTGACAGTGGTGTTTGCAGTTGCATAGCATGACTAACAAAGACAACACTTATAGACCTATAAAAGAAAGAGTTAGGCCAAGAAATACTTAAAGGATTCAGCTAACACGGAACATTTTCAGAACTTTGGCTAATGTCTTGGCAAGGTTCTGTGAAAGTCATGAACAAATGTTCTTCCAGCAATGTTAATAGAACCTTAGTAAAGACCAGATACACATGAATAAACGCGCAAAACAGTTATTTTATTTCTGTATATATGCAGCTCAGTGTTGATTTTTGTCTAACAATTTATTTTACATTTTTTGTTTGTTTCCTTCAGACTCAACAACAACTTTTTTAAAGTGTTAAATGAATAACTAGGTAAATAAAGCTCATAGACAAACTTTGAAGTTGGCTTGAAAAAGCCTAACTTTGAAAAACTTAAAGTTTGAATTTACTTGTTGAAATTGAAGTTTGGGACATAGTGGGAACACACACATTTCTAACATGAATCAGCATGTTGCTACCATAATATGGTATGGTTTAACCATGGTGCTACAATGATTTAGCATAGTTTAATCATGTTGCTAGCATTATTTAGCATAAACTGGCATGTTACTTGCACAATTTAACATGAATTAGCATGTTTCTGCCATGATTAGCAAGTTACTAGCATGTTTCTAGCATGAATAGAACATTACTACCCAGATAGCACATATACGTCTGCAAGATGTCTGTTAAAGATCACTTGATCTGGAAAGCATCTGCTGTGTACAAACATCTGACAGATGTTTGTAAGATGTCAGTTTTACATACACTCTAAATCATCTAATAGACATCTAATAGACATCTATTTGACATCTGATAGGAAATGTCCTATAGACATATTGCAGATGAGCAAACAATCTAAAAAATATGTCTTCCAGATGTAAATGCAGACGTCAAATAGACGTCTCCATGATGTATGTGTGCTATCAGGGTAACATGTTGTTAGCATGTTTCTACCATGATTAAAATGTCACTAGCATGTTGCTAACATGTTTCTACCATGATTCACATGTTACTAGCATGTTATTAGCATGTTACTAGCATGTTTCTAACATGATTAACAAGTTACTAGCATGTTTTAGCATGGTTAGCATGTTGCTAGCATTCCCAGATAGCACACATACGTCTGCAAGATGTCTGTTAAAGATCACTTGATCTGGAAAGCATCTGCTGTGTACAAACGTCTGGCAGATGTTTGTAAGATGTCAGTTTTACATACATTCTAAATCATAAGCATCTTAAAGACATCTAATAGATGTCTATTTGACATCTGATTGGAAACGTCCAATAGACATATTGCAGATGAGCAAACTACGTCTTGCTGATGTCTTGCAGATGTAAATGCAGACGTCAAATAGACATCTCTGATGTTGCTAACATGTTTCTACTATGACTAACATGTTACTAGCATGTTGCTAGCTTGTTTCTAACATGATTAGCAAGTTACTAGCATGTTTTAGCATGATTAGCATATTACTAGCATTTCCAGATAGCACATGTATGTCTGCAAGATGTCTGTTAAAGATCTCTTGATCTGGAAAGAATCGGCTGTGTACCAACGTCTGGCAGACATTTGTAAGATGTCAGTTTTACATACATTCTAAATCATAAACATCTTAAAGACATCTAATAGACGTCTATTTGACATCTGATAGGAAACGTCCAATAGACGTATTGCAGATGAGCAAACTACGTCTTGCAGATGTAAATGCAGACGTCAAATAGACATCTCCGAGATGCAGGTGTGCTATCAGGGATATTAGCATGTTGTCAGCATGATTCTAGTATGATTACTATGTTACTAGCATGTTGCTAGCCTGTTTCTAGCATGATTAGCAAGTTACTAGCATGTTGCTAACATGTTTAGCATGTTACTAGTATGTTAATTGTTAATTGTATGTTGTTGTTAATTGTTAACATTATTCCAGCATGATCCGCTTTTTGCCAGCATGATTTAAACATGATTAGTATGTTGCTAACATGTTTCTAACATGATTAGCAAGTTAGCATGTTTCTAGCATTATTATCAAGTTATTAGCATGTTGCTAGCATGACTTTAGCATGATTACCATGTTACTAGTGTGATTCTATCTTGATTTGCGTGTTACTAGCATATTTCTATCATGATTACCAAGTTGCTAGGAAGTTGCTAGGATGTTGCTAGCATGTTTCTAACATGATTCTAACATGACTAGCATGTTGTTACCATGTTTCTAGCATGATTATCAAGTTAGTAGCATGTTGATAGCATTCCAGCATGATTAACATTTTACTAGCATGATTCTAGTGTAGTTAGCAAGTTTCTATCATGATTAGCATGTTACTAGCATGCTGTTAGCATAATCAGCATATTGCTAGCATGATTTTAGATAGATAGATAGATAGATAGATAGATAGATAGATAGATAGATAGATAGATAAATTAGTTTGAATGGCTTAGTAGAAGGGAAACTTTATTTAGTATCAAGGCATACTAAATTTATTTAGTTTTCGTCTGGTTTATGAAAACAGTTAGCTAGATCAGTTAGAAAAGATATAGCTAACTAACTTGGGAAGCTTATCATTATCACAAAAAACAGGGGCGTAGGAGGTTTCAAACAGCAATGCTTGGTTAAAATAGGTATCTCTCGTTAATAGGTCCTTTGGGGCAAGACTAACTGACTCAAAAACTTTGCTCTCTTGTCGACATGCCTGAAGCTGCTAAAAGTATGAGACTGAATTGAGCTTTTCCTAAAAACCAGCAGGACATTGACTTTCATCATTTCAAAGTCATTACCTTAACCACAGGCAAACCTCTGGTCTCATGTGGAATTAAACCAGATTTAACATCTTACATTTTACCCATGCATGTCACAGTCTTACACAGCATAAAAGAAATACGATGAGCAATTACTCTAGGTGTAAGGATTAGCTTTTACAAAAATGATGAAAACTGTGTTTTTTTTTTTTTTTCTGTCATGCAAAATTATCATTCACCTCATGGTACCTTTTTTAATGAGAGAGAGGAAAGCCATTCTGATATTTGTGTTAATTACAGTTTTAAAATGAGTGATGTGAGCAGGAAATATAAAGCTGCCATAGTTTTAAACTCAGCACTGATGTAGTTAAGAACTAAATTGCTTCCGTGTAAAACAAAATAAGGAGCAAGTCATTCAAACAGGACAGGCAGACAGATAGACAAACCGATAGATAGTGCTGTATGAGTAGAGTGACACAGGCTGCCTGTCTGATTTGTGAACACTGGAAGATGCTGTACCGCATTTAACTCTGAGCCAAATAGGAGTGGACTTTTTCTGAAAGATTTTTCACACTCACTTCCTCTAATTGCCTCTAAGGGTGTACAATTGTCTAGGAGAGAGTGCTAGTGTTTTAGGATTTTCATAACTTATGCACTGTGTTGTGTATTTCTGTTGTATGAATTAATTTAAATGAACTATTTTCGCCCGATTTATTCAAGCAGTGTAAATATGGCATAATTATGTCGGAGCAGCATTTTTTTTCTTATAGCTCTTTAGATCTCTCTTTTTCCCCTTCTTCTAAAGCCTTTTTTTTTTTTTTTCAGATGTAAAATTTAGCCCAACTTGTAATTTTCAGATGTCTCTCTTCTTGTTTCATCTGTGTTCTAAAGAATTTCCTGGCTCTAACACTTACAATTGCACTTCTGTTTCCTTCAAAAGGTGTAAAGTTGGTTGACTTCACCTGCTCCGCTTCTTAGAATATCTCACTGCATTGGATGCAAGTGTAAACTTTGCCTCAGTTGTTAAATCTCCGGTGTAAAGTTTGGCCTCAGTGAGTGTAAAGTTGACAGGAGGTACTCTGGGCTGCCTAGCAGGATCAGACTACTGAATAAAGGGCAGCTCTCCGCTGCTTATGTTGGCTGTCAGTCTACTGCAGATTTATTGGAGGTAATAGCCCTGTGATTGAGTGACAAGTGGAGGGGGTTTACAGCTACAGCTGTGGTGTGGAGGGGATAAATTCAAGCTGGGTGAGTCATAAAGAGCATGCAGAAGGAGAACAAGTGAGAGAGAATGAAAGTGAGAAAGAGAGTCAGAAATAGGGTGCATGGGTCATCCTACATTGATTTCACAATCACAACTTCAGAGCCTCTTGGGAAGTTCAGGAGAAAGCGGTATTCTGCATCAACTTAGTATAGGACCTCTGCTTTATCCAAGCACCTGTGTAAAACAGACTTCCAAAGTGGCCAAACCAGGGTTATACTGAATAATGTTAAAGCTAACATTTTAATATTTACAATGTAACAATTAGCAATAATAAAATGATTAAATATGAGTAAAATACTTTCTATACAATCAAAATTTGTTTGTTTTTGGCTGTGTTGGAATAATAGAGTCTGGTTGTTCCTGCCGCTCTGCATATTCTCTGAAGAATCTCAAAACTACTCGTATGCAAATGTAATATACATACATACATTAAAAGGAATAGTTCACCCAAGAGAAGAGAAGAATTGTTGAATAAAGATGTTATTTTTGTAGCTTCATGAAATTATGGTTGAACCACTTTTGTCAAATGGATTATTTTTTAAGATTCTGACCCTTGAACATGACAGTTGTGTTGCTGTGTATACAGGGTTAGAAAGCTCTTGGATTTCATCAAAAATATCTTAATTTGTGTTTTGAAGATGAACGAAGGTCTTACAGGTTTGGAACAACATGAGGGTAAGTAATTAATGACAGTATGTTCATTTTTGGGTGAACTACCCCTTTAAATTTTCATATATATATATATATATATATATATATATATATATATATATATATTTTATATAAAGTAAAACATATTTAAATCTTTTAGAATTAGGATTTTACAGATATTTACATATAGTCTAAAAAATCTATCTATCTATTGATATATATATATATATATATATATATATATATATATTTGTTAATATAATTTTTTATAATTTTCAAGAAATTATTCAAATAACCCCCTTCAAAAGTTTGGGAACCCTTGGTTCTTAATACTGTGTGTGGTTACCTGGATGATCTATGACTGGTTTATTTATTTATTTATTTTTTGTGATGGTTTTTCATGAGTCCCTTGTTTGTTCTGAACAGTTAAAATGAGCAGAAAAATTTTCCAGGTCCTGCAGATTCTTCAGTTTTCCAGTATCTTTTACATATTTTAACCCTTTCCAGCAGTGACTGTATGATTTTGAGAGGCATCTTTTCATGCTGAGGACAACTGAGGGACTCAAACACAATTATTAAAAAAAACGTTCAAACATTCACTGATGCTCCTGAAGCAAACACAACGCAACTTAATGAAATTAAGTTTCAAATTAAGTTGCTCCCTTCGGAAGCAACAGAAGATACTTGCTTTTTCCCAGAAGACAAATTAAGTACAATTTACCTTGATCTTCAAATTAAAAAAAGTTTTCACCCCCCAGCTCTTAATGCATCGTGTTTCCTTCTGGAGCATCAGTGAATGTTTGAACCTTTTTTAATAGTTGTGTTTGAGTCCCTCAGCTGTCCTCATTGTGAAAATATGAATCTTAAAATCATACAGTCACTGCTGGAAACGGTTCAAAAACATGATAAAAAAAAGAATCTGAAGAAAAGAAAGAAAAGAATCTGCAGGACCTGGATGATTTTTCTGAAGAACAGTGCTCAGTTTAACTGTACAAACAAGAGATTCATGAACAGCCACCATAAAACAAACAAACAAACAAAAAAAGAACTGTGGTAGATCATCCAGGTAACCACACACAGTATTAAAGGGGTCATCAGATGCCCATTTTCCACAAGTTGATATGATTCTTTAGGGTCTTAATGAAAAGTCTATAATATACTTTGGTTAAAAATTCTCAATGGTTTTGTACAACAACACCCTTTTTACATAGACGGATATATGTAGATCAGGAGGCGCATTCCATTCACAAACAAACGTAATCCACTTCATCTTCAGCGGCTCAGATGTCAGGAGTAAATGACGACCACTATGTTTATTATTACATCCAGCAACACGACACCTCAATCACTCAATCAGAGATATTCTTGTCTAACTTACATCAATTAATTAATAATTAATCATTAATTAAAAACCACTGCATGGATTTTTATCATTATAGGGTAGATTTGTACATACACTGCCAACACACATTAATGTTCAAACAACATGTAAAAGTGAAGTTTGCATCTGATGACCCCTTTAAGAACCAAGTGTTCCCAAACTTTTGAAGGGTTTTTTTTTTAATAATTTCAGCTATTTATTCATTTATTTATTTATTTTTGTCTTGTGGACTATATGCAAACATATTTTATGCAAATATCTTATATATATATATATATATATATATATATATATATATATATGTATATATATATATACATATATATACATATATATATACATACATATATATTTCAAGATATTATTTCAAGAGCTATTGTTGACACATGATTGCTACATATAACAAAATATAAAAAATCATGATATAGATATTATTAACATATGTACATATACAACGTTTCACTTATATCTTAATCTACCCGGATAATTTACATATGTAAAAATTAATATACAGCCTTATGGGTAAGATATATGACAATATCACTGTTGATATAGGGCAATATATGTAATCTGTTATGTTTCTATATGGATAGAAAAGAGTAGATGCATTTTGTTTCTAAAAAGGTCTGTGTTAATTTCATTCTGGTCTTAATAGATTATGTGATCCTTATTGGACCTGACAGCAAAACCACAAATCCTGAGTAACAAAGCACTGTTTATCAGGATCAGAGAAACACTGGGGGGAAAAATAATAAAATAAATAAATAAATAAAAACATTAACATTATTTAATTTAATTTATTTTTATTTTTTTAATCTTATTGCAACAACAACAAAAAAAAACAAACAAACAAACAAACAAACAAAAACATATACTGTACTATATGGTAATGACTTGAATATTGCTACGCATTGAATTACAGCTGGCACTAGCAGTGATATTTGGCTTCCAGTGTTCTTATAGACACATTTTGTTTTTATCTGCTGAATTGAGGGCTGGTGTGCTGGGTATTTATAAACTGCTGCTGTGACTCAGGCTAATTACACCGGCTAGCTAGTAAACAGGTTGAGCATGTACTTCAATTGGCTTAAAAAATGATTGCATTAGTAGAGAACACAATAGGAGTTTGATGAGAAATGCTTTTACACAAATACCACAAAGTAATTGCATTCCTGGGTACCTCAAAAAGCATCTTGCCAAGAACATGTTGCGTTTTTTTTTTTTTTTTTTTTCCCGTAACGGTCATTATTCTTTGTTCCTTTCAGTATCATTGAGATAAATCTCACAGAGAGTTTTAACATAGAACAGAGGAAACACAGAGCACAGTCATTACCGTGAGCAGATTGGATTGAGTTGATGCATGGCTTAATTCATATATAAATTAATTTCTAACCCGTTTGAGGGTCTTGAAATGCCATTCTTGATTGTTTCAGTTCAGTTAATCCCCAGGGGTCAAACTGGATGAACACACTTAATTAGCACTCATTCTGTTGTTATGTGGCAGACTCTTGCTATGTTATTCACAAAGGGCCTCAGGTAAATGTCCTCACGTGAACAAATTAGATTTCGGTTCAATTAGTGAAGTGACCAATTAATCAGGCGATCCTATTCAAAGATCACCCTGCCTTGCTTATGAGCAATGCTATTCATCAGAGGAAGAGACGGGGCATAAGCAGAATCACCAACAAATATGCTTTACGGCATTCAATTCACCCCTGACAAACCGCAAAAGCACTGGAACGCTTTGCCAGTTTCCATAGCTTCAGCTCTCCATCTGTTGAGAGAAACTGCATTCGCTGTCCTCAGCTGAGCTGCTATTTTTACAAGCGAATGGATGCTGCTCCACATCATTTCCATCAGAAAGCAAGGGATGGAGACGGAGAGATAGACTGTTTAGCTTGTGTTCGCTTCCACTGGCAAACAAAGGACCTCAGACGTCATCCAAATCTAGCAGGGATATTGTTTGCGTTCGGATCGTGTATTAGCAGCCCGAAGTACACTAGCGTCTCTCCGCCGGATGATTTGCCTAATGCCACAGTCGCAACCTATTTATGCAAATGAAGTGCGATGCATCCTGTAGGCTGGATTTTGTCAGTGTAATGTGTGTTTGTGGGTGTTTCATGTTCAGAAACCTTTTTATTAGAATGTGCATTTATACCAGTTTCTGTGAAATAGCACGGAGGAAATAGACCTTAGCATATCAAGTTCCAGCTCTATGATAATTTACCACGCATGTGTAGATGAGGTGTGTGCGCATGCTCCACTTGCCCTTGCCCAAGGTTAATCTGTCACTTTTAGTGCATATTTACATTCATTCTTATCAGCTTCTCGCCACTCATCTGTCCGTGTGGATCCAAGCCTCGTACCTAATCGCTTTCCTTTAAAATACATGAGTGCGCTCCTACCCAGACGCTTCTCACTGTCTGTCCGTCTCGCACGCGCACACATTCTGCCTCTCGTCGTCTGTCCTGACACAAAGACTTTCGCTTGAACAGCCTAGGTCTACTTTTACACACTTTGTTCTGTCACCCTGTCCCCTAATCAGAGGCGAAATTTACAGAGGCGGTGAAAAAAAGAGATAAAGAAAGTAGGAACCAAGAGAGAAATGTTTCTGCTTCTGCTTTCTTCTTCGTTCAGCCTGGGCTGGTTTTGGACGTATATATCTTTAGGCACTCACAGAATTTTCCACCTCTGCTGACCAGTACTTGTTATTGCAGATCAGAGAGAAGCAAATAACACTTAACACACTTTTACTTATTCATTGTATAATTTAAGCTATATTTGCATACATGCTTTTAGGGATACGGATATGGGATGCATATGCACATATGTAGGCCTGATTCTCTAAAATGTGTTAAGAAGGGCCAAACGGCACTGGAATGTAACTTGTGTTTTTTTTTATGTTTGCTCTCAAAATAATGTCTAGATGATTTCAGACTGGATAAGGCTTGTGTATGTTTATTTCTAGTGTTTTAGGAACATTGGATTATCTAATGACAGTCACGGATCATAATAACGGATTTGGAATGACTTAATTTTTGAGGGGTCTTAGAGGTCTTTGATATATAAGAGGCTGGAACAGGCTGGGAGCAAATAGAGAGATTGCACAACAATTGCAGATGACAGATAACTCATCACTGTCCTCTGTGTAATTGGTTTTTATATAAAAATGTCTCTTGCTCTTAAGGTTCTCTTTTGCTTTTGATTGATTTTTTGACCATTTACCAGATGTGAATGGTTTTGCTATTAAAGAGTAAGTGAGTATCCGATTTATCTGTGATTTGTGACAAAATTCAATGATTGAAATTCTACTGAAACTACATATCTGAGTATGCATTAATAAATGTGTGTTGACAAATAATCTGCCTTTTTAAAGACTTTTTTTACTTTCTATTGAGGTAAAAATGACAAAATATCTGAAATGAAAACCTTTTTTTTCTTTTTGCATTAATCATGGAATAATCATTGAATTTTTAGTATTTACAAATTTCATTTTAAAATACTACACTGGAACCATATTCACTAGAAAAGGCAAGTAACATTAAATGTAATTCAGAATTTTTAAGACTGAAATAATATTATTTACAAGTTCAAAAATCTATGTTTACAGCTCAATCAATCAATCATCAATAAGAGATGGTGTACCCTAAATCACATCTGGTCCATTCAATTTATGTTTTGATTATTTGAATAATATCCAGTGAAGTAACTAAGTAATATATTTAGACCCTTGTTTTCCATATCTGTCCATCCTATGCTTCTGTTTGCATAGCTTGACAGACAGCTAATATGATTCATTCTTTTTTTAAAAATTGTCTTCTGTTAAGTGAGTTTCTTCTATTATTAGAGCTGAAATAAATATGTTATTGAATGACATACATTGGTATATAAAGCATGTGCAATATGACACATTAGCCATTCACTTTGCAGGCTGTTTTGAACACATTTTTTAAAAGCAGGGATGTCTGGTCATCTTAAGCTGGTGTGTTTTTATCTTTATATGTTAAATACTCTGGTTATTTATGATCATACTGATAAAGCAAATCATGTTTTTCTACACCATGTGTGGCATATTTTTTTTGTTGTGCAATGTGGCGCAAGTATAAATAGAAATGCCCTTCAAGAGTGTTGAAGCCTCCCACAGCTCTCTTTCATTATACAATTCAAAGTAAGCACCCGATATCTAGAATTAAATATATGAGACCTTAGTCGAGTGCCACTTTAAAGCTCAAATGTGAGTTCCTGTTAGTACTGGAAACAGCATTTGATAAAAATGAATTGGAACTTTGCTAATCACTGGCAGTAAAGTCTTTTTTTTTAATGTTATTATACAAACATTAACTATTTTTGTTGTCTTTGTCAGGAGACAAACTGGGTTATAGAAAAAGTCACTTCTCAGTTTTGGCAAGAATAGGAAGAAGACCACAGCTAACATTACATGACTACCCCGTTACATGCTGTGCTGCACTTTGTGCCAAAATCTCTGGATCGAAGCAAATCTTGCTAATCTCTCTCTGTGCTCACGGCGATGCCAGGACCCCTCAGGTAAGCACTGAGAATTCAAACAAGCACATTTGGAACACAAGTTGAGCGGCTTTCAGTTTGAATACAGTTGATAACTGGCCATCCTCCAAAACTGGAATTATGTTAATGTTCGTTCTTATAATAATATGTAAATCACTACATAAATTTGACATTTGATGGACAATATTTTTTTTTCCCTCATGCTGAAGACCAAATTTTGACTTATCTCTTAACCAAAACTGCATCCAGTTAGAGTGAGTAAGCGACACAAGGGAAAACGTACATATATGTATTTATGCATATATGCTACTGAAAGGATTCAAAATTATCCCCCCCCCCCCCCCCCCCCCTTTTTTTAAGAAATTGAAAGCAGCACAATATATTTTAAACATTCAACACAATAAATGTTTTTGAACATCAAATATTACAATATTTTTTAAATTATCATATGACATTGAAACCTGGAATAACATTTAAAATATAGTAAAACAAACAACCAAAAAAGTGTTATTTTAAATTAATAATAATAATAATAATAATAATGCTGTATGTTTTTACTACCCTTTTAATCAAATAAATGCAACCTTAAAAAAATAAATAAATACAGACATTCCATTTCTTAACATATACACTGACGTTTATTTATTTATTTTTAATTATTTTATTTTTTGTCACCTTTATTGTAACTTGGATTGCTTGCTCATAGCGACATTTTTTTGCAAATGCAATTCTCGTCTTTTTTAAGCCATTGTCTCAAACTGTAAAAAATGTTTACAGGGTTTGTACAGATGCTGTAAAATGATATTCCAGGACGTTCAAGGACTTTTCAAGCACTATTTTTTTTCTTTTCTTTTTTTTTTTCAATCATCCTTCAATCAGAGATCTCACTTATTGAACAATATCTTCCATTTGAAATTCAAATTCAAATAATAAAAAGGAGAACAGATAAAAATATACTAATAAAAAATGGCAAAAATAAAGTGAAGCACATGCAAAGTATTACTACTATAGTATTACAAAGGAATTTGTGTTTGTGCATTCTTTGCTTCTTCTTCTTCTTCTTCTTTTATAACTGTACTGTATTAATGGTTTGATTTTCTTTACTGTTTAAGAAAAAAACAAAAAAAAAACACAAAATCTCTCTGAAATAATGATTAATGAACTAGCACTGAAATCCCGATCTAAATCAAATGAATCATGATTCACTCGCCAAAATTCCGATCTAAAGCAAAAGATTCACAAACCCCCAAAAAGTCCACATTTTGAAGTTTTGATCTAAAGCAAAAGATTCGCGAAACCGATCCGAAGTTTCATCGGGACATTTAATTTGAATAATTTAATTCACTAAATGCTTCACAAACCTGTTCCGATCTAATTCAAATGATTCGCTATACGCTTTAAAGTACCGACCTGAATCAAATGATCAGCGATATGCGAAGTTCTAATCTAAATCTAATGATTCGAGATACGCAATTTGATGTCCCAATCTGAAACAAATGATTCGCGATATGTGATTCGATTGAAGCGCTTTGAATTAGTGCATCATTTTGCTTGTTTAGCTTGATTGTTTTCTGACATTAACTGAAATAAGCAAAAAAGGTATGATGTTTTTTGAATTGTGTGAATTTTGCGTAAAAAGATATATGCTATGACAAAATTAAACACTTATTTCATAAATACATTGTCTTTTAATAATTCAAGCACTTTTGAAGTACCTCTTTAGGAATATTGCTATTTTCAAGGGTTTTCCAGGCCTTAAATTTCAAAAAGTCAAATTCAAGTACTTTAAGCACTTCAAGCACCTTGTACGAACACTGTGTTTATTTTAAAAATGGTTTGCATATGTGAATTTAAATGATTCCGTTTATAAAATTTTGCCTTTCTCTGGCGGACATCTAATAGTGTGAGACGGACTAGACTGTTATGATCATTATGACAGTTACTGAGATACTGATAAGCAATAGCCACTGTATATGGTCTATGCAAAACAACTGCACTCTGTATTAACACTTGGGGATTTTGTCGGTCATGTAGTGCACACTTGGCATTACAGAACCGTATGCAGCAAAGCCTACATACAGTACCAAGAGCCATTGATTCATCTCTGTATTTTAATTTGACACCTTGGTCTCATTACAAGTGTATTCATCTAAGGTTCAGCTACCAGGGGGAGAGTGCGAGTGTGTGTTGATCCATTTTAATGCTGCCTTGATCGTTATCCCACATGTCTGTCAATTGACTTTTAAGGCATATCCTTTAGGGAAAATTCTGTTTCCTTGATTAGAGCCCAATCACACATGCAAAGGGGTATCTGAGGAAACATGCAGTCTTGTCAGGAGAGAAAAGATAATTGGGGCTCCAGGTACGGGTTGTCCTTTTTAAGCTGTTCTCAGGCCAGTTTAGTTGGCCCTCATTACTCAAACCAATGCAGTTAAAGCCATCACAGCTGATCTGAGAGCAACACATTACGTGGAGAATTGACCACCAGTGTGGTAGCACAAATGACCCTCTTCTCTTGTTCATTAACACAACATGGCTTTAATGAGTCTATATTCAGATGGTATTAATGAGCTGAAGCTGTTTAACTTGGTTCTGGTTGGCACAAAAAGTTTGCTGTTGTCCAAGGTCATTCCGCTACAATTACTAAAGATTGGATTTACTGTAGGAATAAGGTACATTTAAAGAGAAATATAGCCAAAGGCAAACATGTTATTTAACCTATAAGTCATACATTGGGGATTGGTACAAATTCAAATAGAAAGCTATTTCAAATAATTCTTTATTCATGAATAATTTGTGGTCATCTCTCTCTCTCTCTCTCTCTCTCTCTCTCTCTCTCTCTCTCTCATCCTAACAATTAAAAAAAATACAGTATACATCTAAAATTATATGCAAAAGAAAATTAATGTTAGAAATGAAGCCATCATCTATGCATACAGGGTGTTTTTTTTTTTTTTTCTTCCTGAGGAGGAAGCAAGGGAGGCAGTTTCTCCTTTTAAAAATTACATGATGGAATCCATGGTACAAACATAAAACAACACAAATGTTTCAAATTATGACTCTAAAAAGTGTACAAATCACTAAATCTTCCAACAGTGACACCAGTGGTTGAAGTTACAGCTTGGCCTCCTCTGAGCCCACTGAGATTTAACAGACCTCCAAAGAGTTTTAACAGACCCCCCATAACAAACCCCAAAGCACTTTCATTTTTTATGCATGTTCTACATCTACAAATTGGTCTGAATGAATAGCTAAATAATGGTTTTAATGGAAATACTACTTTACAATTAAGTAAACAACTCACACACTTAGAACTCACTGCTTTGTCATGTCAAAATTAAAGTTGAAATGACTTTATGATGAAATGACTAACTTGAGATTTATACTTGGTCTTAATGAATAGAACATTAATTACATTAATTGTTAATGTAAAATGACAAAACAGTGCCAGTAATGTTTATTCATTTAACCATTTAACCTTATGTGGACTCTCCATAAACATAATGGATTTTATACTGCGCAAAATGTATTTTTTATCCCCTTACCCTAACCCTACCCCTAAACCTACCCCTCACAGGAAACTCTCTGTATTTTTACATTCTCAAAAAAACTCATTTTGTATGATTTATGAGCCTGTTTCCCCATGGGGACCTCAATTTACCTCAAGTCCCCATGAGTTTGTGTGTATATTCAGGTTTAAGTCCCCAGCAGGATAGAAAAACAAGACTACACACGCACATTTCCTTTATTTATATATTATTCTTTTTTACAAAATATGTCGCCGGATGTCCCCAAATGGAGGTTTTGTCAGATGTAGCTCACTTCTGGGGACTAAGTATAGACATTCTCTCACTCTCTTCCTGGCTCTAATAGAGGAGACGGTGGTGGTGTCCAACAGGGGGCACTGTGGGTATGTTTTTATCTCCAGGGACAGACAGACCTCAGTGTGGCCAGCCAGTCAGCCAGCTGGTGGGGAGGGCAGTGATTAGCAACAAATAGTTCTGCAGAGGTTTTTTCTCCACAACTCATTTTTAAACTGTCTGTCTGTCTCTGGCTGTTGCTTTTGATGTGTATAGTGACAACACTGAACAGCTTAAAATGCTTGTGTTTGGGAAATTTAGACTCTGAGAGAAAGACTGAGTGAAATAGAGAAATATGAAATATGTAGAATTTAGACTTAGACTATGAACAGAGTGATTAGAATATCTAATATATATTGTATCATTTATCAGTTGTTAACCTTTTGAAATTCGTAACAAAAAGGAAAGACAAAGAGAAGAGACAAACTAATGAAGCAAAATGGGTGAGTAATTAATAAAATAATGATAATATGTTATTATATATGATAAAATGATGCTTATTATTTATGTTTGCATTCATATAAATGATCACTATTAAGACTGAGTTGTTCCGTAAAGAAATTAAATGGAGTTGTTTGTTTGGAGTTTGTCCAGTTTCTATATTTTGTTTCTGCCAAAAAATTGTTCCAAAAGAAGTCAAATTGTTGAGCTATGTGTGTCACTAAGCAACACTCAGTCTAGAGCAAAGTGTGTTAGTGAAGTGACAGCAATTTCCCCTCCCTGCCGAAAATCCTTCTGTAATTCTAATCATTTTGCTCCAGCTCCACCCCAGGTTTTCCATTTCCCACACCCTATATGCTCCACATTCACTTCAGTTGCACTACGGTCCACCTTGTACTGATGAAGGTCTGTCGAGATGCTGTCCTTAAGGGTGCTCTCATGACACACACACATAACCATGCCAGCACTATGTCACATCACAAGAATACAAGGGTCTTCTATCACTTCTGCAACACAAACACTCTCACGGAGTCATTCCACGACTCAGGTTTGACACATAAATGTCAAGCAAATTAGCCTAACCTTCATCTCGCCCAACAATACTACGATGGCAGGCAGTCAAGCACATCAACCCACCATACTCACCTCCTACAGAAGAGCTGTAGACCTAATTAAATATCCTCAACTGTTGAGCTCTATACACATGACGGGTATTGTCAAGACACGGAAGTAACCTACTTACGGTACGTGCACCATAGAACCATGGTAACATGAATAACAGAGAGACATTTATGGTTAAATGTCACTGAAAGTACTTTTTATGTAAGGCTGAAAACTGGAAACTGAGAGAAAAAAAAAAGAGTTTTGAAAAGAGTCAAGTTTCCTGAACTACTTGTTTCTCAATGCCACGATACCACTTAATGTAGTCTGAATGAATGACTCTGAGGTGTTATTTTTTATGTTTTTTCTTAAACACGAGTATTAATGTGTTTAAATACACAGTAGTACTTCAATACAAATGATGGCATTAACGCAATCCATTTATTGGATTGCATTAATGTCATCATTTATCCTCATGTCATATCCTCGTGACTTGTAAGACTTCAATTCATCTTTGGAACATACATGCATACTTACCTTTGGAGAAAAATAAAAAGTCAAATAAAATAAAATACATATTATTTTTTCACTGATATTTTGAATCCCATATTTCATTGTGTTTTGTTTTGCATAAAGGAAATGTCTTTATTCCAATATATTTTCATTTTTGTCCACATAAAACAATTTGTGGTTTGTTGATTTAAATAAACCTTGGTAACACGGTATTAGCACTCTAGCAACTACTACAGTTTTAAAGAGCAGGTCTATTGTTTTTGCAGTTTGTAACATAGCTATCCTTAAATGTAAACAGTCTGCAAAGTTGTTCATCAAAAAATTGATGATAAACAAATATATTGTCTCTCAAAAGAAAGAGTCGATTCTGAATCGCTTTAACGACTCATTATATTTTCGATTCTTCTGCCTGTTTTCAATCTACGTCACTAGGTAACATTTTAACATAATCCCCGCCTGTCCGCGGAATACGGACAGTCTGACCTGCCCACAACCACTTCCACTAGTTAATGTGTTTACATCATGTCAAGAAGACGCTGTGTTCTGCGCTGTGAAAGCAAATTTGTTTTGTTTTAATTGCTGAAAGATGATGCTGTTAAAAGTTATTTTTTTCCATGATACCACAATACAATTCAAATCTTTTGTTGTGTTTGTCATTTTACTGAGGACTGCTTCTCTAATCTTGGAGAGTTCAAACCTGTAATATGTGATGTAGACCTAGTGCAGCTTTAGGTTTCCAGGTTTAACCACAATACATTGAAATACATTGAAATACATTCTGATAATTCACTGTGAACCCACTATTTCCTAAGAATATGTTAGTTAATGTAGACTGTTGTTGTTCTAATTTGTTTAATAATAAAGAATGTACTGTAGTGTAGTGCATAGACTTTGTTAAAGCAGGAAGTAAAAGACAGATGTGATACAGCTGTTCTGCATTCTAATTAAAAGTTAAGACACGTGTCTTTTGTTTGTCATTCTTCAGACATTACAGTAGACATATTTTAGTCTACAAACTGTATTGATTCATTAGCAACTGGCTAACATATCCACCATTATTATTTTGTCAAGTGTTTACCAGCTAAACTTTAGCTGTGGGCACGATTCGCTTGCATTATATACGGAAATATACGGAAAGACCAATCACAGACTTGGCCAGCTGACCAATTAGACCAGAGTAAGCTTGTGGAAGGGAGGGTTTTATGGACAGAACTGCTTCGAACGAACTGTTTAGAAATCATTGTGAAATGACTGTAATATTAAATGTATATTTTGAGAAAAATACAATGTTTTTATATATATCTCCCAGATAACTAGTATGAACTACTGTACACAGGTTCATAATTAGTATGAATAATGCATTATGTATAATTCATTCTAAAGTGAAGGCCATGGTAACCCACTAGTAAGGACTCAAGTATTAACAAATCCTTCAGAAGGACTTACTAATTATGTTGATCAGTATTCTGAAGTGAATAACACGATAACTCTCTAATAATGGCTGAAATCTCGGTAAGCTTTTGAGGGTTTTTAAAGCATTGGATAGTAATGACTCAAGTGTTTCTACATCCTTTTAAAGGAATTACTAATTATTTGGATCAGTATTCTAAAGTGAAGATCATGATTTCTCTCTAGTAATGACTGAAGTCATTGTAAACTTTTGAGGGTTTTGTAAGGTTCTGGATATTCCTTCCGGTGGAATTGGTAACACTTGAGTCATTACTAGTGGTTTAGCATGATCATCAAGTCATTACTATCCAAAACCTTACATACACATCAAAAGCTTACAATGACTTCAGCCATTACTAGAGAGTTATAATGCCTTTCACTTCAGAATGCTGATCCAAATAATTAGTAATCCCTTCTGAAGGATTTGGTAACACACATTACTAGTGACCTTCACTTTGGAAATAAGTGTACATTTTGGATTATTCACATTAATTATGAACTTGTATATAGTAACTGATAGCAGTTCTCCTATAAAGGTATGATAAAATAGTAATAAGTTACAGTAGTAGTTACTGATCATTACTGATAATCAATAACAACTTACTGATTAGCTAACAGTGAACTATGCCACTCAACTGAGCACTATTAGTTACTAATTTGTTAATCAGAGTTTCTTGTAAGTTAACACTAGTAATAGAATGTAAATAGTGCATCAGTCATTTGTTCCTGTGTAGTTATTCTTTAATAATGGGAGTGTTTAAAGTGTTTAAAGATAATTAAACCTCACTGGTTATCAAGCAAGCAGGATTGTTTTGTCAGATGGATTTTCAATTGGATTAGATAATATTGAAAATATCTTCAATGGCGTCCTGAAGGTGAATAAAAATGATTGGAACAACATGAGTAGGGGAGCGCGGGGCACAACCTAACACTTTTTGAATCTCTCAGTTTGTGTAAATCCACGTGGGGTTCAGAGTATTATTTTTTATCCACGTTATTTTCACACTTGTCTAGTACAAATATGTCGCTTTGTTTCATAATTACAGTGTGTACGTTATTTGTTATTTACCTCAAAAGAAAGGGAATTCAAAAGTGTAACATGACCATATGACAGCTTAAAATGTCTGATCGAATGAAAAAAATATACACAACAAACTAAAATATTTTGTCAATAAAATAAAATGATTACATTTTTCAAATAAAATAATGGCGTTTTTAAGAATAAAAAAAATGTCTAATTTTTGAGGTTCACAATGAAGACACTGTAACCATGCGGACGGCTATGATCGCAAAACACAGCTATACAGTATAGTTAAAAACAATGTGCGCAAATAGATGAAACATTCAGACATTCAGAAAAACACTCCCTCCCTCCACACACAGCTCTCATAGAACACAAGACACATAAACAAGCCAAAATACTTTAATTGTACGTCTTTATTCACCTGTTTCTTGTGGTTTCTTTTTAAAATCCATAAAAGAAAATAGTGAAAACTACATTGCTAATGTAATAGAAAAGCATAGTTTATTAATAGTGGGGCAGATCGTAACGCAGTGTTACAATGTTCCCCATCAGTGCGACTGGAATTTAAAAGTGGCTAGTGTCTTGCAATGGTTTGCCAAGCATTAATAAACTATCTAAACTTATAAATAACAGATCGGAGATTAAAATAATAGCAGATTTATCTCATTTTGAATGAATACTAAAAACTAAGATGAAAAACTTACTTCAGCAAGACATTTACTTTTACTATGGTAAAGTAAATATTCAGCGATATCTGCATAAGGCTTTTGAATTTTGGTGTGCTTTTTTCTATAGTGTTGCTATGGCAACTAGTAAATGCCATAAGTTTGGTTATGCTAGCGTGTGTGGAAATATTTAAACCGTGCGTGTTACAAATAACGCTGCGTTAGGTTGTGCCCCGCTCACCCCTAAATGAGAACAGAGCTTTCATTTTTGGGTAAACTAAGCCTTGAAGAAACCAGAATCATTAAATTCTTTACGGTTTCCATTTACACTTGTATGCAGCCCCATATGGATGTTCCTGCTCAGCATCTGACATACTGCAGCTTTTTTGAAAAACGAAAAACATGCAAACCCTACATGCATTTTTATTGCATGTTTATGTTCGAGCATGAAGCCATGAGGAGACTACAACCTTTCAGATGCATTTTGTCCTTCTTTATCTTCCTAGCATGGCAGACACAGACATTAATCTGATATAATACTGTATCAATGTGCACTCCTCATTCTCTGAGAGCAGTAACTCTTTTAAACATGTCCTTCACAGGGCCCACCTGGCACATGACCCTGACAGACTGTCTATGTACAAAGGGATGCCTCTACATCTTCCGTATCCCGTTCTTTCATCCCTCTCTTTTTCACTTCTCTATTCCCTCTAATCCCTCCTTTGCTGAGCTGTGGCTCTTTCACCTCCTGCTCTATTTCTTCTCCCCCTCCCATCATGCCTCCTCCCTATTGATGACAGTGTTCTCACGCAGCACCAGATTAACATGACTACAGAAGAATACTTTAGAAATATTTACCATGTGCTGCTGAGCTCAAGTGTAAGCGCTGACTAGACTAGACCTTTTGAATCGAGGCACAGTTGTCAAAATAGATTAATATTTGACTATATAATACATATCAGTCAATATAATCGCTTGATAATTGGTTAACAAGCTCTTGTTTGACTAAAACCTCATTTCTACTGGACTTCTCATTTCGAGCAACACAGGTTCTGTTTGACTTTCAAAATCAATTAGCACTTCAGACAGGAAGCTGTTTCTGCTCAAAATTATGTCTTTGCCACATGGGCAAGGTGACTATCAAAGCCTTCCCTCATCAGTGGCAGACATATTTGTTGCACTTTTATCTGAAACATTCTCAGCAGAGTGTTTATTTCTTGTTGATTGGGGTTCAGAGAAACTGGCAAACTTCCATTTGCTAACAGGCCTCAATGCTATCAGTTCTGTCCAGATTCTGGAGTTATTTTCTGTCACTTCCTCGACATGTTGGAATGGGGAAGTGGCACAAACCATTTAAACATATGTCTGGTATGGAAGGATAAACTAGAGACCAGACTGGAGGAGAACTGTCAGAAGAGGAAGTTGGAGAGAGATGACTGGCTTGGATGATGTTACACAGGTTGCATTAACAGTCCGTGTCCTTGTTTTAACACTGCGTCAGGGTTTGGCACATAAAAAAAACGTGATTATTTGAATATTTATTACATTTGATGTAATTTAATTACTTCACTTTTTATTTTAGGGTCAATGACACAAACCTTCTGAGATAGGTTATTCAAATTAGAAATGCAATTTATTCAGTTAGGACTTCAATAAGCCTCTTTCATGATGATGATTTATTATACATTTAGAAGAAAAGTTTGAAACCCCTTGCTGAATATGTGAAAATGTGAATAATTTTAACTTTTTTTTTTTTTTTTTTAAATTTAGTACTGTCGTGAGTAAGATATTTTACATAAAAGATGTTTAAATAATGTCTGAAAAAACAAAAAACAAAAAAAAAACAAAACAATGAAATTATTAAAATAACCCCCTTCAAAAGTTTGGGAACCATTGGTTCTTGTGTGTGGTCACCTGGATGATCTACGACTGTTTTTTTTATTTTGTGATGGTTGTTCATGAGTCCTTTGTTTGTTCAACTGTTCTTCAGAAAAATCCTCCACGTCTTGCAGATTCTTTGGTTTTCCAGCATCTTTTGCATCTTTGGACTCTTTCCAGCAGTGACTGTATGATTTTGAGATCCACATTTTCACACTGAGCACAATTGAGGGACTCAAACAGTTCAAATATTCACTGATGCTCCAGAAGAAAACACAATGCATTAAGAGCCGAGGGGTGAAAACTTCTTGAATTTGAAGATCAAGGTAAATTGTACTTAATAATATCTTTGCCTCTGAAGGGCAGTACTAAATGGAAAAAGGAAAAAAAAGATATTTCAACAAAATAAGAAAAAATGTGAACATCTACATCCTGTTCAACAGTTTTCAACTCCCCCCCCCACCCCCTGTCTCTTAATGCATCATATTTCCTTCTGGAGCATAGCTAGGCTTGCACTAGTTCGACCTCATGCATTACATAATCACATTGGAAAGGTCACGTGTGACATAGGCGGATGTACCGACCCAGTGTTTATGAAGTGAACAAAGTCAAACGGCCTTTACAAAAAAGGTAAAACACTGATGTCAGAAGATTTTGCCCTACCCTGCCTTTATGAACCAAAGTATACCTGCGAAGAACTAACCATGTGTAACCTTTCCAACGTGATTCTGCAAAGCGTGAAATCACAGACACACAACACAGAGCTAGTGCAAGATGAGCATTTGTGGTTAAAAGTAAAATCATTTTTTATTTTAATTGATTTTATTTATTTATTTATTTTTTTAGAAAATGACTGATTGTTTAACTAGAGCTGTAGAGCCCTTTGTGGCTGCATTGAAACTGCAATTTGGACCTTCTACCCATTGGCTCCCATTGAAGTCCACAATATGGAGAAAAATCCTTGAATGTTTTTTTTTTTCAACTGAATAAAGAAAGACATGAACATCTTGGATGACATGGGGTGAGTAAATTATCAGGAAATTTTTATTCTGGAAGTGAACTAATCCTGGAACAAAAAGATAGAGATATCACATGCATTTTAACTTCTTTCTTTCTTTCTTTCTTTCTTTCTTTCTTTCTTTCTTTCTTTTCTTCTTGCTTGCTTTCTCATCATTTCAGACATCATAATTTGTCTTTAACCCAGCTGCACTGTTTGAAAAAAGCTGGCTGGAAAGCTTTTTCCACCACAATGTTTATCCCAAATAGACAAATACACCGCATAACTGTGAATCAGGCAAAAAATGCAATAACATAGCAAACAAACCTTGATCGCAGAATATCTCATCAATATTTCGATGATCACTGTCCTTTATGAAACCGCCAAGTCCTTTCATCTATATCTTGCTCTAATTCTGTGTTGATTGCAGCACAATCTCTCCACACCCTTGGTTTGCACTGTTATTCCTCTCAATGGCACCTGCTGTCATCCCATAAATACGGCTGAATGGGCTATTGAGAGAGCTGGGCTGCTGAGGGTTTGCCACGGCGGATGGCGATGAGCCCCCATAAAGCAGTCGTCTGCGTTATTTATCCTGCCTCTATGAACTCTGGGAAATGAAATGTTTACCACAAATGGGCCTCTCAAAAGCCCACACCCGACTTTTAGTATTGATTCAATGACTCTGATTTGTAAATAAATGCATCAAAATGAAGTCTCAATTCAAGCCGGAGATGTGGTGTCTGGTAAACATGCTGGCATTATGGAGAAAAATACAGACCAATGTGTTGACAAATAAAAATGAATGTAGTTAATTACTGTAGTAAGATTTGAAGACATGCATCCTGTTCTCTATGCTTCAAATGATTTTGTCAGTTATAAGTGGTGTTATATATTCATATCTGTAACTTGATATTCAGGAGTCTTCATTCACTCACTACATTTATATGTAGAAATATTATTACTTTCACTTTCTTTCCAACAAAATATAATCAGCTGAAACCCTTTTAAACTGGAACTTTTCTTATTTAATTTTGTAGTCAACTTACACCTTATGGAATGCATTGCACACTCACTGAAATGTATCAGTTTTCCTTTGCAATAATGATGGAAATATTCAACATCATTTTAACCTCGATTTTCAGGTAGGATAAGCAGGTAGGGATGCATCAACCAATGTATTTTTAAGGGACATAAACAGAAAAATTGGCTATTTTAGCTGTCACAGCACAAAATATAAAATTATTCAGAGGCCACCTTACCCTGTACTGCATATATATATAAGTATTCTATGTCTATGGCTTATATACAAGCTTGTGAATATTTATGTACTAGCCCTTTTTTTATTGAAGATATGTCATAGCAATGCTAGGAAATAAGATTATAGGTTTTAATGAAAAGTGAAGGACACCGAAATGTACATCTAATTAATATAAATACTGAATAATAACCCTGTTAATTACTACAAGTATTGCATTTAAAATAAATAACACTTGTAAACATACATGAGGCATTTCCTTCTGAGCTAATTATGGGGGTCATCTTACTCCAAGGATCTATTTTCACTCTTTATACTTCAAAACACTCTTGACTTTTTAAAATTAAACCTACCCTGAGAAATACTGGAGTTAAATGTGTCACAAGTAGCCCCAGCCTCTCTCCAGTATAAGCATTACTTTGTCCAACATTCCTGCCTCGACGTAGACTCCATGTTTGTAAGGACTTTCATCATAAACCAACCTAGTTGTAAATCACCTGTTATAAAGTGACTGTCTCGCCGATGTGCTGTAAGCACTTGTAAGCTACGGTTTTGACAGTTGAAAAAGGTCATATCTTGTTGTGTAGTTGGACTCTTCAGTTCTTTAATATGCAGTCGTGAATATTACTGCTGTCATCCTTGTCGTCTCTTTCCCCGGGAAGACGATCTCTGAAAGAGCAAGAGTAGAATCCATTTCAAATTTTAATTAGCCGGCTTTGTGTCTCACACAGACACAAGTTCAGTCCAACATTATCCCCTCAAAGCTTTAATTACCAACTGCTTCTTGGTTTCAAAACATCAAAAGGATGTGTAGAGTGAGTGAGTGAGTGAATGAAAATGAGTGTGTGACTGTGTGTGTGTGTGGATTTGAAAGAAGAGTATGTGGGTGGATGTGTTTGGGTTAGCTAAAGTCATTGTGAGTCCACACTCAGCATGTCAAAGGATTGTAATTTTCTTTAAGTCACTCCTTCATAGGAGACATGGGGGGTCTTACAAATCACTGTAAATCTCTCTACTGTTTGATGTCCTTTTTCCTCAAGCCTCTTGTGGATAATTGGCCCATGAGTTGTCAGAGTGGGACAGAGTAAAGAGGAATGATCGACCATTAGTGGATTACTGACTAAACTTGCTATAGAGCTGTTCATTTAAATGCAACTGATGCACATTCGGCACAGCTATACCTGGCAAACTAACAGATCGAACTGACTTTCTTTGATAAATATGATTACAAACCCAAAGAGGTGCAGCATGTACAAGTTTTTTAGTCAGAAAGGATTATGTACTATAGCAGTATATGCTAAAAGCATGGTCTGCTTTTGCATCAGAGATTTCAAGGATGTCATACAAACACCTGCAGCTGCCAAAAACCAGCCTTGTCCAGAAATTCTTAAGAATTTTTATCTTGCTTTAAATTTAGTTTATGCTGTATCTTTTTTTCCAAAATTCTGCTTACAGTCTTAAAAAGTCATTCTGAGTTGGAAACAGGAGAAATATTAGAATGATTTCTGAAGGATTCTGAAAGACTGGAGAAATGGCTGCTGAAAATTCACCAACCTAACTAACTAACTAATTAAATAACTAACTAACTAACTAAACAAACACTGCTGTTCAAACGTTTGGGATCTGTAAGATTTTTATTGTTCTTGAAAGAAGTCTCTTCTGTTCATGAAGACTGCATTTCTTTGAATTATTTTAAATACAGGAAAAAATTTGATATTGTAAAATATTAATACAATTTAAAATAATGTTTTTCTATTTTAATATAATTCAGCATCATTACTGCAGTCTTCAATGTCACATGTTTCTTTAGAAATCATTGTAATGTTATTATCTGTAATATTTTTGGAATCTGTGATAATTTTCTCTTTACAGAGAAAGACAGAAAGAAAGAAAAAAAGTGTTGGAAAAAAAAAATTAAAAAAAAAAAAAAAAAAAAAAAAAAAAAAAAAAAAATATATATATATATATATATATATATATATATATATATATATATATATATATATATATATATATATATATATATATATATATATATCTTTATTATTGCTTTCACAATTTTTTTTTTTTTTACTTTTATCCAGCAAGGATTTGTTAAATTGATAAAAAGTGATAGTAAACACTTTTGTTAGAAAATATTTCAATTTCTATTTTGAATAAATGCTGAATGTTTTGAATTAATGTTTTATTCATCAAATAATCCTGAAAAGTATCATACTGCAGGTTCCAAAACATGTTAAGTAGTTTCTGTTCTAACTGTTTCTGACATTGATCATAAATCGGCATATTGATAATTAATAAGAAAGATCTCTGAAGAATCATGTAACACTATAGTAATGGCTGATGAAAATTCAGTTTTGCATCTCAGAAATAAATTATATTTTAAAGTATATTAAAATAGATAACTGTTATTTTATTTTAATTTATTCGGAAATACAGAAATTTAGTTCGACCTTAACCGTCTTGTAGCACATCAACTTACTGTATCAGTAGGAAAGCAATAGTTACACAGCTTACTGCAGTCTGTGTTTGAAAACAAACAAACAAACAAACAAACAAACAAAAAAAAACATTAATTACCATCCTAAAACATCCCGTTGTAAGTACGTTTGAGGAGGTGGTTGGTCATTGCCGATTTGGGGTCTGACTTTGGCTCAAACATGTAAGGCCGGACATACATTTCTCTCAGCAGTGACCATCATTACGGTGTTTCTAGTGACCTTACTTGTGAGTATCACCAAGCAGACTACAGCATACATGACCTGAGTTACCTGTGGTTGGCCTGGCCATGCGTCACTCAGAAAACAACAGGGCAATCAGAAGAGAGGCTCATGAGTATTAATTAGATAGACTAAAATCAACCTGTTCTTAGCAGAGCTGCCTAGAGAGGAGCTGTAAAAATATATTGAGATGTTTTTTGGTACTTGTACCACACATATATATTCTTAAGGACATCAAAACCTAAAATAAAACTCCAGAAATGTGTAAAATGTGTGACCTTTAAATAAATGCAGCCTTGATAAGCAGAAGAGACTTATTTAAAGAACATGTAAAATCTTACTGATCCCAAACTTTTGACCAGCAGCGTCTATTAGATTAATAGAGAAAACAGTTATTTGTTAATTGAAATTAATATGTTTTAATATTGTCATATATTAATTTTTGACGTTTGATCAAATAAATACAGCCTTGGTGAACATAAGAGTCAAAATGCTCTATATCTATACCACACATTAATACTCTCTTGATAAATGGCTGCTAGCATTCACCCCAGGAGTGCTAGCAATGTCGTTTGTGTTGTGACAAGAAATAGATGTCTTAAAGTGGAAACTGCTTACCTACTTCAGTTGTCAGATAGGAAGACGACATGCTTCCAGGGATGAGTTTCACAAAGTAACAGAACTAAAGTTATGTGAGTCATTTAATATAAAGTCATTAAATGGTTTGAATTCAGTCTAAACAGAAAAGGGAAATGACCTGGTGGTGCCATGCTTTAATGAATCATACAATAATGATATTTAGTAAGTTACAGTAGCTATGAATTTGGTGGCCTAAAGGTATATTTAAGCAACAAAGACCCACATTTATCCTAATTAACGCTGAGTGGTAAATGAAGACAGGCACTCAGAATTGACAGTGATGACTCCTCTTCCAGGTGTGTTTGGAGTGAAAGTGAAGGGATGCGCTGATGCAGAGAACAGTCATTGTGGTTACTGAGATTTAACAGTGGTTTGTGAGGTGAACAACAACCATGAGTTTAGAGGCACAAACAGTCTGAAATCCTTGGAAAAAGCATCTTTGGTTGTGGTGTAGTCACTGTAATGGTTTTTACTTTGAACATACGAGGAAGACTAAACTGAGTTCTTTAGAGTAAGTCATACGCACTTCACTGTTGACTGGGCATCTTTTAAATCCAGAGCTGAAGAGCACCTGACTGTTTCGGCTGTGGCTTGTTCCAGGATCATCTTTTGGCTGTGTGCTCATGTTCGGTGCTGTCCTTGGTGCTGAAATCTGGTAGAGCAGCATTGTACAAGAAGGTTTTGCCTTCACATACAGACAGACAATTGCTGAAATAACTAGAAATGCAGCCTCTGAAAATTAAATATTTCCAAAAAGGCTATCTTTTTTATACTGTGTAAATATTTTAGCTACTTGATTCTTTTTGCCGTGATTCTAAGGTAACACTATTTATCGTTTTCCAAGAGTATTTTGCAATATATGCATCTCAAGAGACTCGGTTGGCTCACGTACTTGGAAACATATTGCCAACTATGGCAAACATCACTTGCTTGTGTTAATGGTTCCCATAGTGATAGGCCACCTGCATGTTTAAGACGAATCAGAGACAAATAGTATGCGCTTCCCTGGAGTTACCATACGTTCTGATGTCAGATGAATGTGTTTCTTATTTTGTGCGCTGTAGTGGAGCTACTGTAGAACTGTGCAGTGGTAAATGTCACTGTGCAAATGATCAGATGTTGAAGTGCCTAGACAAAAGACAAAAGTTTAAGAGTAAAACTGTCAAGATGAAGACTTTTTAGAATAAAATAATTAACCAGGTAGGAATTATGGAACAGGTTGAAAGAATATAAGTTACTATTCTTCTCTTCCAAAACAAGACTTCAAAGTTTACCCTTTTCCTTTTTCACTTACTCCTTGAATTTAATCATGAAGGAAGTGGGCCTTTGACCCAAGCGGTGAGGGAATTTGGTAATTAGTGCTGAGTGTCACTTCCTCGGCTTCGCAGCAATGGCTGAAGAGAATGTGTTCATTAAGCTGTTGCCCGCTGACCTGCAGCCAGTAGATAACCCTCAGAACCCTTAATCCTCCAGATAGACGGTCCCTTCAGATCTTCACTGTTCCCTAAGCTTCTAAAACAGACCCGCTCCAACCTGCAGGCCATAATTCCTCAGTTCAGTCCATCATCACTTTCAGCCAGGTTCATCTAGGAAGCACTTTTTGAAGATTAAAGAAAATAAAGTTTCTATTGAGAAAAGAATTAAATTAGGAGAGGAAAGAAAGACACTTAAATGGAAAACTTCAGAATGAAGCCCGAAAGCAGTCTAATTGGAAACCCATGCAGAGTTCTTCTCAAGAAGTGCTTACATTCATCAAATAATCAATGATTTCAAAAAGTACAATATATTGCAATTAGTTCTTGTAATGTGTTTTTCTTGTATTAGATCGCCCTGCATTGCACAAGCCTCTAGTGATTTGTTAGGACAAAATGTTGATGGTATTTCTCAAAGACATTTAGTTACAAAATTTAGTTAGCAAAAGGAGCCACATCTTGGAAAGCTCCTATATTTATAGTCCCTTATAGCCTGAGGCTGGTTTTCATTACTGGTCACAGTGCTACCCATGTACCGAAAAAGAGTCCTGCTACATGCAAGACCTTTAATAATTGATGTTGTATATACAATGAGTGTAGTACATACATACTGTTTCTTCAACTACCGGCATTTTAGACCTTTAAAAATAGACTGTAATACATACTTTCACACTTTCACTTATTTACTTAATTTGCCAAATAACAATGTCTATCCATGTATACAGTACAGTCTCACAGTACTGTTGCCGTGTGAAATTTCATGAGCAATATCCAATTATTTTAATAGGAATTTGCACATTCGGGAGTTGTGTGTGAAACACTTTCCCATGCAGATTTCACTCATGTTGAAGTTGGTCGCACAAACTCGCTGCGCTGACCAACAAGAAGATGCTTAGTTTGAAAATGACTTCCCAACACATTCTCACTCCCAACTTGTCACATACTGACCCTTGGTCAGGGCCCTTTGACGCACAGGGTACCCCCTTAGCATAATTTTTTGATGTGCAGGGTCCTCCATTGCCTTACATAAGAAACCATTGGAATCAATAAGCTGACGCATATAGCACTGGGAATTTTCTCGTCATGATCAAATTATATATTGGGTAATCATTTTGCCATTGCAAAAATGATGGGGTGTGATTTTTAACAGTCACAACAGTTTTATTTACATTACACTATTTACACATTTATGAGCACATAACCCAACCCCTGCTCCTAAACCTAACCATTTGTCAATAAAACAAAGGATGTAACAGGCAGATACAACTACAGTCATAATTTATTCCAAAAATATTAGTTTTCCAATTCTTCCGAGACAAAATGGTTGATTTCCGAGTGGAAAAGACACGATCGCCGTCTTTATTCACAGTAAAGCTCATCCTGTGTGCTGCAGTCTGTGTGCGAATTAAAAAAATGTTGCCAGAAGAAGCATTACGCAACTTTGGTTGTGAAATGCCATTGGCTCTTTTGTGTCTTGTGACCGATTGCGTCATGCTAATGTTCGGGAGTATCTTTTTAAATGAGTTATGAGCACATTAACGGAGCAGGATCATTTTCTGCGATTAAAACATTATTGTTTTACTCTCTTCTTCACATAAAGATATCGTATGGCTTCAGAAAACTCGGAATGCAACAGGACTTATTTGTAATGCTTTTATACTGATTGTTTATGGTGAGTTTTTGCAATAAATATCTGTGACTGTACTTATATTTGCCTGTTAGTTGTTTTATATTGTTCAGAAGTGGGTAACTTTAGGGTAGCTGTGGGGTTAGGTGCTCCAGTGAAAGTATAACTTTATATAAAATTATTTCTGTTTTTATGCATGCAAACCATTAAATTAATGCAAACAACTGAAAACAATGGAGGACGCTGCACGTCAAAAAGTGAAGTTAAAGGGGTACCCTGTGCATTAAAAAATGTGTATTGCAAATTCTGCAAATATTTATTTGCAGAATTATATAACATTGCAAATATAATATTGCAAATTGGTGTGTCTTACCATATTATTTTAATGTATTATCCTAACTATGAACACAATAGTTTATAGTGAAAACTGTTTTACCGTTTATGGCACTTCAGTATTCTTCTCGTTATTTCTCTATGGCAGATTATGAACAGGAAGTCTAACACATTACCAGAAAACAGCTTACTTCCGCATTGAAAAATAAGGTGGATAGGTTATGCTATATTTTCAGTGTCACTGGGGCAATACCCATTCAAAAGGTTTGCTAATATAGTACCATTTTGGTACTAATATGTAACTTTTAGGGTTAAATAAGGTACAAAGTAGTACTTGAGTGTGTATTGTGCAAATGTGTAACTTGTGCTTATAGCTTATATCCACTTTACCCATAGGGAAAGAGAAGAACAGGATAAAATAAATGAACAAGGCCCAACAAGCAGCAGGGCTGGGAGAGGGTTAAAAAAAAATCTGAGTAGCTGTGCCAAGTCTTTGAACCCCATTCCAAGTTCGACTTGGCTGAAGGATGGGTCAGTGCTCAGGATGTGCTTGGTTACACTCTCCTAAACCCTAATCCCAATCTCCCCGTCTCTCTGCTCACTCTGTGCTTTAAGTTCTCCCCCACTGATTTGTTTCAATTAATCTTTTATCTCCTAAGCCTGTGGCTGCATGGACCATTCTCTTCTGCCAAACATGGGATTGCACGTCAGGCTCAGAAAACCAGGACAGGGTAGAACTGTGGGCTTCTCAAGCATTGTTCTGGCTGTTTTGGAACCTGTATTGATGTGACAGTGAGTGGATGGTGCCAAGTTTAGCTTTGGGAGAAAGGGATCTGACGCCTGCTATCTGCTACCTCTTATGGAGGAATTATCCTCTGGTATGGAGAGACCGATTTACAGACGCGCTCTGCTGCTATGGATGGAGGGTTCTGGGTCTCAGAGGCTTTCAGATGTCCTCCTCCTCAATGTCAGAGAAGGGGAATGGCAGATTGGATTAACGGAATTTGGATAATGTATACAGTGCATTTATGAATGGGGGAAAAGGGCAGCGTAGATAAATGCGTCTGGCAGCACTTGATATTGTGTGAATATCATCTCTAGATTTTCAGTTTATCAAGGCCTGAATAGTTTTTTTTTTTTTTTTTTTTTTTTTTTTCTGAATAGTTTACTAATTGTAGCTAGGTTTTTTTTTGTGAAACATAATGTAAATGTGAAGTTTAACCCCTTAATTAATGTTCTGTACTGGCACAACATCCCTTCCAGCTATCCAGAAAATGGAAGATGTTAGGGGAGAAAACATTTCCCTGCCGCTCTTCCCATATCTGAGGAATGTTGCTTTCAATCCCAACAAGTGTCTGGATGAGTCTCACAGGAAGTGAAGGCTGTGAGGCAGGGTTAGGCAGCAGGAAAGGGGGTTTATGTGTCTGTTTGCTTCGAGCGATCCTCCCTCGTTAGCCTCCTTCCCTGGCAGACAATGCTATGATTGGATATGACAGGACAGTCTTTTTCAGCCCTATCTGGGTGAAAAAAGTCTTCAGAAGCTGCAAATGTAGAAGTGAGTTGCAGAAGGAGAGAAAAAAAAAAAGAAGATTTCCTTGGCTAACTTGTGAGAGGTGAGCCATTTCTGTGTCAAATTATAATTTAGGACCACTGGCTATTTAGACTCTTATTTAGTTTTTATTTATCACTCAGTAACAGTGCATTTTATGTTCAGTCTGAATAGCATGTGGGTCAATGTCAGATAAGAGAGTTCACGATAAAGAAAGGGGGAGATAATTAAAAAATCTTGTTTAAATGCATTAGTTATTGGGTTACTCTTTGTGTAACCAACAATTAAAAAGTAATAACATTTTATTTACACCGTGAATAATTGTTAGTTTAACATAATCCTTTTTTAAGTAAAAAATGTGGCCTTAACTACTATGTACTTACAGTTCATCAAAAAAAAAAAAAAAAAAAAAAAAAACCTTATTGTGTTCACACTGAATAGCAAACACTTTTGTTGCTTTTGAGGTGGGATATGGGTAAGGTAAAGGACAAGTTTGGTGGCATAGGTAGGTTTAAGGGTGGGTTAAGGTGTACGGGATGGGTCAACAGTGTGATTATAAATGGAATTACAGAAATTAATTGCAGATGTAATTGTCAGCAAACACACGGGGGTACACAAAGGTAGGTGAACGCAACAGCAGGTTTATTGAAATGGCAGACATGTAAAAACAAGACAGCGCTTAGTGCAGGGGTCCATCAGAGTTTAGCTCCAACCCTAATCAAACACACCGGAACCAGCTAATCAAGGTCTAACTAGGAATACTTGAAACTTCCAGGCAGGTGTGTTGAGGCAGGTTGGAGCTAAACTCCACAGGACACCAGCCCTCCAGGATCAAGTTTGGTGACCCCTGGTTTAGGGTTTTGGGTTCTTATCTGGTTAATGTGACAATCCACTTTCTCTTTGCAGGTGATCTGTGGGAACAATGGAGCACTGGAATGGAGAAGCATGTGGAGCAAGTCCGATGGGAGAGCTTGGAGGTAAGTAAACACAGGCAGGAGACAGGGAAGTAGCATGACAACTTTGAGACCAGACACTGAGAGTGTGTGGTGAGCGTGTTCTTATGGGGAGGATCCACTGATAGATTTCAGGTGTGAGTGTTTCACAAGGTGTGCAAGTGAGTGGCAAGAGGATGTAAGTACATAGTAGTTAAGGTCACCTAATATAAAGTGCATGGGACCAAAAATATATATGACATTTTATAACCTGAACCAACCTTTCCTTGTCATAAAAAGTTCAAATTATCTAGTATTTTCAGAGACTTATTGACCTTGACACACAGTCATGAGGGTCTGCGGAGTGGCTCTCTATGATATAATTTTCTGTCATTTTTTTTTTTCTTCATGTCTCTGCATGTTAGTTGCCTCAAGTGAGCCATTTGGTCACAGCATAAAGACTTTGATTTTGAAAAGAGTTTTTAAATACTCAAACAAACAAACCTATCTATTATTATTTTTAAAGACATAATAAGTTTAGATTATGCCAAACTATGAGCAACATCACACGAGTAGACGTGAGATATGGCTGTATGTCGGCACAGCTGTGATTCGGCCATAGGTAATCACAGCATGTCGATATACAGCTATATCTCACGTCTACTTGTGTGATACTGCTTTTATACAACAGTCTGACAGCATGAGTGAATAAACACATAAGAGAAAAAAACAAAACAAAAACAACGGAGTGTCTTTAAAAACCATCTTTCGTGCAGAACTACTTCCTTCCGCCATGGATTCAAATCTCAGTTCGACAGTTTAAAGAAGAAGTCCACTTCCAGAACAACAATTTACAGATAATGTAGTCACCCAACTGCTATCCAAGATGTTCATGTCTTTCTTTCTTTCTTCAGATGGAAAACATTTCAGGATTTTTCTCCATATAATGGACTGATAAGGTGCCCCGAGTTTGAACTTCAAAAATGCAGTTTAAATGTGGCTTCAAACGATCCCAAATGGGGTTGTAACCGATCCCCAGCCAAGGAAGAAGGGTCTAGCGAAATGATTAATTATTTTCATAAAAATAATACAATTTATATACTTTTTATTGTCAAACGCTCGTCTTGTCTTGCTCTTCCCGACCTGTTTGTAACTGTTTTTTTTTTTTTTTTCTGGATCATGACAGTTAGGGTATGTCGAAAAACTCCCATCTCATGTTCTCCCTCAACTTCAAAATCGTCCTATATTGCTGTTTTACCTTTTTTGTTAAGGGTGTTTGATCTTCTTTGCATGTTCACTTTGCAAAGACTGGGTCGGAACTTCTGCAGCGATGTAGGATGATTTTGAAATGATTTTTGAAGTTGAGCCAGAATACACAGAGTTTAGGAAGAGCAAGACAAGACAAGACAAGCGTTTGAGATTAAAAAGTATTTAAATTGTATTTTTTAAATGAAAATAACTGATCGTTTCACCATTCTTTCTCTGCAGGAATCATTTATAACCGCATTTAGGATTGTTTGAAGCCGCATTTAAACCAAATTTTGGAAGTTTAAACTCGAGGCACCATAGCAGACCATTATATGGAGAAAAATCCTGAAATGTTTTCCTTAAAAAAAACAATTTCTTTACTACTGAAGAATGATAAACATGAACATCTTGGATGACAAGGGGGTGAGTACATTATCTGTAAATTGTTGCTCTGGAAGTGGACTTCTCCTTTAAAAGCTGAGCACAAGCCTTCGGTACTAATTTAAAACGTTGCTTTAGAGCTAGTAATGAAGGAAAGTTTAGTTGCTTCATTAAAAGTTTATTGTATTACTATATTAAAAGCAGTGTATTATGTGTAGTAGAGTATTAGGAGAGAGATGGTCTGAGGGAGTATGATAACCTGCATCTGATACAGCATTCATTCTTCAGATCAGTCTCATATTCACAATAAAACATTAGTTTGAATATCTGCAGAAGAAAGCATTATCTATGTCGTAACGTGACAAGGTTGTTGGAGTTCTGTTATCACTCTAATAACGCACTCTTATCAGCCAATCAGATTCAAGGACCAGTAAGAACTGTTGTATAAACATACTATATATATATATATATATATATATTTAATTAATACATCTAGATGAAAATCTGCATCATGTCATTGACCTCTGTGCCATAATTAACACAACGAAATACAAACACACCTTGAATCCCCACACATACACTACATTGTGGATCTTTCTGTGCATCTCTGGGCACTTGCCCGTCAGATTGATTAATAAGCAGATCTGCATGGCAGGCCCCCAACGGCTGATGAAAGATGAGATTACAATGGGAAGCATGATGAGAGGAGTTGAGACCGAGGGGTAGATCAGATGAGGGAGTAATGGAGCAGATCTCTCCCCTACTGAAATAGGGATAGGGCAAGGGTTAGGTGATGCTGGCTATGTGACTGTGAATGATCAGAAAGGCGGATATTGGCAGACTGCCCAGAGAACACACTAGCTTTCGGTGTCGGGCAGGCCACTAAGCCATGGTATGCTACAAAAAATAGCTGAAAGGAGCTAGTTACAGCAGATGAACGAGATGGTGTGAAAACAGGACACAAGTAGATGAAGTGAGATATGTAGTAAAGACAAGTGACATTCCTTTTACACATTTGACAAGCACTCATCCAATATCCATTCTCTCAGTTATTACTGAAGTCAATAGAGGGTTGTGGAAGGAAGTTCTGTGGGATTGATCTTGCATTCCGCTCAGGTCAGCTTTGGAATCAATTGTGTTGTTTGACAGAAGAGGGGTTGACTCAGAGTCCTAGAGGGAGAGTTTGGCTGGCTGTTTGTTTAGAATCAAATGGAGCCATTGGCATGCATGAGGCAATCTTGAGCAAGTTTATATACGCAAGAACAAGGAAGGCACACGGTGCAGTCCAGGGCTAAAAATCTCAATCATGAGAGCTTGTGATTAGGGAAGACGACTATCGATCTGTTTAGACACTTTCGTTTGTATTCAGCCGCTGACCATTTAGATGCAGCCATTTCTCAGAAAGAAAAAGCACCTCGACTTGCTGTTGTCCCCTGAAAATAACTTTCGGAATTCAGCCGAGGTAATGTTGTTTTGTGGATTTTCACATAAAATAAAATCATCCGTGTATCTGTAAAATTCATCTGACCTGCTCTTATTTGAGATGAACCTTAATCAGAGTAGCTGATAGAGAGTCGAAGATAAATCACTGTGATCACTTGGGAGGTCAGACATCTCCAGAAGCATGCACATTAAGATAATAACACACTATGCGATGACAAACATCTGACACACAGGACGTATTTACACTTGTTCACGTCATGCATGTTTAGTGATCTGATAGCTAGCCGATTATAAAAAGACCTAGTGAAAACACCCTCTGAGACATATCCAACTGCCTGATTAGTCATAGAAGATGCTTAGAATATTTCATATATTATCAGTGATGTCTTAAAAATCAAATCGGGAGTTTTACAGCAATGCCATAAAAACCATTTGAGTTCCCCAAATAACCTTTTTTCTTAATGTAAAAACATTTTTAGAATCTAACTTTTTACCACTATGTATAACCTTTTGTCCATTGGAAAGGTTCCATAGATGTCATCAAAGAACTATTACATACAGACCAAATTCAGATCCATGTTACTTTTCACTTTTATGTGGCCAAGTACAAGTGGAATGTTCAAACCTAGGCACGTTGCAATCTGATCAGATGCATGAACTAATATGACTAAGTGTAAATAGGCTTATAATGTATAAAAGACCTCCCAATTACTGTGCTGTTTTATTGCAAATATCATGACAGAACAGCCTAGAGCTAATCATGGCAGCTTAACAGTGTGGTGTTAAAGTGTAATATGAGGATCTTGATATTTATGCAATGAACCACCCCTGAGCTGGGCTGAAGGGCAATTTGATGAATAACCAGTGTTTTTCTCATAGGATGAAACTTTCAAGACAGTACAAAACATTAATACATAAGCCCACTTATTCATCTGGAATAATATTTGACCTCACATAAGGCACAGGATTTTATTTTAACTTAAAAGCATAGTGTTGCGTTGTTTTATTGGCTTTTAAGTGGGTTGTATTTATTTACTATTTTTTACTTACTTATACTTACTTTAAGGTTGTTTTATTGTTGTTTTATAACACTGGATGAGTATTCTGAATGGTACCAATCAACAATCAGACTTGTGAAGCTGCCTGAATTTAAACCACACCATGTTCATTCATCTAGCCAGAGGACAACTGTCCCCCAGACTGAGCCTGGTTTCTCCCAAGGTGTGTGTGTTTTTTTTTTTCCACCTCCATTTCTGTCACAGGTGGAGTTTGGGTTCCTTGTCACTGTCACCTCTGGCTTGCTTATTTGGGGACACTTTATATTCAGTGATCTTATTGAATTGACTGTACAGACAATATTGAATAAGAACCGTACTGAACTGGATGATGACATCACTGTTACTTTCACAACTGATGATCTTTATACTGTTTTTGAACAGAACTGAATCAACACTGAATTCAGCTGCTTTATAGCAGAATTGATCCCTGTTTGCATCTTGATCTTGCAAGTTACTTTGAAACAATCTGTATAGAGTGCTACCACTGTATTGCCAAAAATATTCATACCTCTTAATTTTTTCCACATTTTGTTATGTTGCAGCCTTACGTTAAACTGCTTTAATTAACTTTTTTTCCAAATCAATCTACACTCCATACGCCATAATTACAAAGCAAAAAACAACTTTGCAAATGTATTAAAATAAAAAAAAAAAAAAAAAAAAATCCTGCTGTGTGCTTAGGGTCATTGTACTGTTGGAAGGTGAACCTTCTACCCAGTCTGAGTTTCTGAATGCTCTGGAATAGAGGCTATCATTAAGGCTATCTCTATATTTTGCTGTGCTGAGCTTTCCTTCTACTTCAACGAGTTCCTCAGTTCCTGCTGCTGAAAAACAGCCCCACAGCATGAGGCTGCTACCTCCATATTTTACTTTTGGGATGGCACTGTGCAGGTGAGGAGCAGTGGCTGCTTTCCTCCAAACATGATGCTTGAAATTGAGGATCATCAGACCAGAGAATCTTGTTTCTCACAGTCTAAGAGTTCTTTAGGTGCTTTGTTGCAAATTCCAAGTGGGTCTTCATGTGTCTTCACTAAAGAGAGGATTGAGTTTGGCCACACCACCATAAAGACTGGATTGGTGGAGTTTTGCAGTGATGTTTGTCCTTCTATAAGTTTCTCCCATCTGCATATATGATCATGGAGTTCAGCTAGAGTGACCATCAGCTTCTTGGTCACCTTGGTCTAACCAAAGCCCTTCTCCATCGAATGCTCAGTTTGGACAGGAGGCCAGCTCTAGGAATACCTCTAGTTGTTCAAAACTTCTTCCATTATGAGTAACGGAGACTACATGCTTCTGTGAACCTACAATGCAGATGATTTTTTTCTTCCTGAACTTATCCCCAGATGTGTGGCTTGACACAATCCTGTCTCTGAGCTCTACAGGCAGCTTTTTTGACCTCAGGGCTTGGTTTTTGCTCTGATATGCATTTTTAGCTGTTAGACCTTTTTTGCAAGGTGTGTGCCTTTCCAAATCACACCTATTCAAATGAATTTGCCACAGGTTAACTTTACTTGAAGTGTAGTAACATGTACAAGCGATATCAGTGCTGCTGAGCTAAATTTCAAGTGTACAGGAAAGGGTATGAATACTTATGCAATGGACTTATTTCAGATTTTTTTTTTTTCTAATAAATGTACAAAGTTATTACAAATCAGTATATTGCGTTGCCATTATGGTTTATAGAGTGTAGATTGATGTGGTAAAAAGTTATTTAAAGCAGTTTAACATAAAGCTGTAACATAAAACGTGAAAAAATGAAGGTGTATAAATACTTTCGCAAGGCACTGTATATAAATAAAAGTGACTTGACTTGTACTTTCACCATCTAATATAGTTGGTTCAGTCTAGACTCCAATATACAGTGATGTTCAGGATTTTAAAGTGTGATCTGTATTTTGTCTCCAAATAGTAAATTTTTTAGAGTAACATTTTAAAGTATGCTCTATAAGAGATCTGATAGGCCTTTAATATATTGCATTATATTTTAGCTGCTCTATTTCAACTGTAGACATGCAAAGTTGTGCACTTGCATATTCCCTGTGTTCTTAAAACAAAGTAATTCACTAATTACCTCGATCACATTCATTATTTAATTGTAATCTTTGGGACCTATGATAAATTTTTTTAATATTTTTAACCTACCAAACTCTATATAAAATAAATCTTTAGGCAGTTAAGAGGAAGGACTGCCTGGTGGATGCCTAACTTTCACAGTCATGTGATGTGGTTTGGGTGATTAACACACCCAAATTAATTGTTAATACCATATATAACATTATTGTTGCTTAAAACATTAAGCCTCTGCAAGAGCTCCAAATTGTGTGTATTACTTTTTCCCCTTCTGTAAGCACAAGCTTTTTTTTTTTTTTTTTTTTGAGAGACATAATTAATTCTGCACAGGCGCCTTTGTCTCAGGAGGGAAACTACTCCAGTTTTCATTACCTTTTGCCCTCTGGACTGCTATTAATCTGCACTCTCTAACCATTTGGTAAACAAAACAGAAATGCAAGGGGAGCAAAAGAGGGTTGGAGGTTGAAAGACAACAGAAGTAATACTGTTGTTCACACTTCCATCATCATGCCTCTGTGGCGTGGCACTTATAACAAGATATAATCTGAGTTCATGCCAAGTGAAGAATGGAAAGTCACTCTATTATAAATTCACATGGCCCGGACAAAATATTTTTAGTTGTGTCCCCTTTCTGTCCAAGGCAAATGGGTAGTCATACCACAGAGTGGAATAGCAGAGACTCCCCATTAAAGGGCCAGAGTTAGCGACGCCCCTGATGATTGCTGATTTATAAACACTTATTTAAATAACTAACCATTCATGCACAGTGGATACTGAGAGAAAACACATGAAGTGGAAAGGAATGGTGCTATTTTATGAATATTTTTACTGTTCAGAGCTGGGAAAAAGAAGCAGGAGGTGATGATGTTCATTTTACTTTTCCTCAGAGTTGGGTTCACACAACTGCTAATGGTGTTTCTGAAGTATTGCTTACTAGTTAACCCTCTGGTGCTTTTCGGTCACTTTTGACCGAAAAAAAAAAAAAAAAATCTGTTTTGAATTTCTAAAAATCACAGCTTCATCAGAATGGTACGAAACTTGGTGACTTTTATTTTAGAATGTGAACGCACACACAAAAATATTGAGGGCTAAAAGGTTAAAAAAAAAAAAAAACTTAACATGGCTGTGCGAAGTTGCTGGATATTGGCAGGAACTGGAACACGCTGTCGTATACGCTAATCCACAGCATCCCAAATGTGTTCAATGGGTGTCATGTCCGGTGAGAATGCTGGCCATGCAAGAACTGGGATGTTTTCAGCTTCCAGGAATTGTGTACAGATCCTTGTAACATGGGGCCGTGCATTATCATGCTGCAACATGAGGTGATGGTCATGGATGAATGGAACAACAATGGGCCTCAGGATCTCATCACGGTATCTCTGTGCATTCAAAATGCCATCAATAAAATGCACCTGTGTTCGTTGTCCGTACCATACGCCTGCCCATACCATAACCCCACCCCCACCATGGGCCACTGAATCCACAACATTGACATCAGCAAACCGCTCACCCACACGACGCCATACACGCTGTCTGCCATCTGCCCTGTACAGTGAAAACCAGGATTCATCCGTGAAGAGAAAACCTCTCTAAAGTGCCAGACACCATCGAATGTGAGCATTTGCCCACTCAGGTCGGTTACGACAACGAACTGCAGTCAGGTCGAGACCCCGATAAGGACGATGAGCATGCAAATGAGCTTCCCTCAGATGGTTTCTGACAGTTTGTGCAGAAATTCTTTGGTTATGTAAACCGATTGTTGCAGCAGCTGTCCAGATGACTGGTCTCAGACGATCTTGGAGGTGAAGATGCTGGATGTGGAGGTACTGGCAAATTCTCCGAAACGCCTTTGGAGATGGCTTATGGTAGAGAAATGAACATTCAATTCACAGACAACAACTCTGGTTGACATTCCTGTAGTCAGCATGCCAGCTGCATGCTCCTTTAAAACTTGTGACATCTGTGGCATTGTGCTGTGTGATAAAACTGCACATTTTAGAGTGGCCTTTTATTGTGGCCAGCCTAAGGCACACCTGAGCAATAATCATGCTGTCTAATCAGCATCTTGATATGCCACACCTGGAGGTGGATGGATCATCTTGGCAAAGGAGAAGTGCTCACTAACACAGATTTAGACATATTTGTAAACAATATTTGAGAGAAATAGGCCTTTTGTGTACATAGAAAAAGTCTTAGATCTTTGAGTTCAGCTCATGAAAAATGGGGGCAAAAACAAAAGTGTTGCATTTATAATTTTGGTCAGTGTATATACCCAGCCGGGATTTCAACGTTGATTCACCGTTGAAACAACGTCGGGTACCATGGTTGAATCAACGTTGGATTATGTTTTGATTTTGCAAATTGGATCAACGTTGACATTGTGAGGTCAATTTCACCTTGAAATTACAATGTTGTTTTACCGTTGAAATTGAGACGTTGTTTCACCGTCTTACCTTTCAACAATGGTGAATACACAACTGTGCATTCAATTAGAAGCAGTTTGCATTTAGATCAACACTGGACACACATAAAAGGTAAAAAAATCAAATGACTAACAGCAATGGATTTACTATAAACTTCAATAAACGAACACATGATCAATATTGTAGAATTTATTTTTAAAAACCTGTAGAAGAAGAACCCAAATATAATACAAATACATTAATGCTGCTCACATATAATTGTAGCCCAGTTTGTGATGAATACAGACTATAGACATAATACACTACAGTATTTTTTTTCCCAAGACATCTCTTCTGCTCCCCAATCCTGCATTTATTTGATCCCAAGTACAGCAAAAAAAGAATAAAAAAAAAAAACAACAAAAAACATTTTTACTATTTAAAATGTTTTCTATTTGAATATATTTTACAATGTAATTTAATCCTGTGATATCAAAGCAAAATTTTTTTTTTCATCATTATTCATGATCCAGTCACATGATCCTTCAGAAATCATTCTAATATTCTGATTTGCTGCTCAAAAACATGTTTATAACAGCTCAGTAAAATTCTTTGATGAATTAAAAGTAGAACAGCATTTATCTGATATAGAAATATTTTGTAACATTATAAATGTCTTTTTCATCACATCTCATCTTTTGATCAATTTAAAGCATCCTTGCTAAATAAATTTATTTTATTTTTATCAATAATGTCTCAAAATAGACTCCAGGCTTTTGAATGATATGGTGTATAATGTTACAAAAGCTTTTTATTTTAAGTAAATGCTGATCTTTGGATCTTTCTATTCATCATAGAATCCTAAAATGTACTCAACTATTTAAATATTTATAATAATAATAATAATAATAATAATAATAATAGTAAATGTTTCTTGAACAGCTAATCAACATATATATCCACATATTTGATCACAGGAATTACAGTTTAAAATCTATTTAAACAGAAAGCAGTTATTTTAAATAGTACAAATATTTCACAATATTACTGCTTTTGCTGTATTTTGGATCAAATAAATGTAGGCTTGGTGAGCAAAAAAAAAAAAAAAAAACTTACTCTTTAAAAACTTTTGACTGGTAGTGTATTTTTTTAAGATACTGAAAAAAACAAAAAAAAAAAAAAACAAAACACAAATGTCAGGGTATGTCAAAACTTCTCAAAATCCCCTTAGACCCCAGAGGGTTAAAGACTCTTGTATGTTGTGCAATAACATATATTTTGCAAATTTATACTTGCAAAATAAACCTTTTTTGACTGAAACCACTTGATATTTTATTATCTATTAACTATAGTTCTGTGAAACCAGGTTTACAAATGTGTCTCATTACAAGAGATTTGTGCAGTGGAAATAGAACAGTTTGAGAATGGAACCTGCAACAGAAACCAAACTGGTGGTGAAGGGGTATACAGTAACGGCAGTTGCCTTAAAATTCTTTATGCAGGAAAAACCCTGCCTTAAATGAAATGCATTTAATATTTTAAGTAGAATTGATTCTTCAAATTCTGATAAAACGTTAGAACCAACAGCCTTGTGCATATAGCATGGTGGTGCTTCGGGTGATCCTTGAAAGTGTCCCAGCTCTAGGTCCTTTCTGATGCCGTCCCCTCCTCTCTCTCCCACTTGTGCGCTCTCTGTACTGACCTGTATAAACAAAAACACCAAAAATAAATACTCATAAAACATTAACTTTGATACTGTGAAATATCTTTAACTGAAAAAAAAAAAAACACCAAATACAAAAATCACATACCAACATTTTCACTTTACAGTTCAATAATATCAGATAAACAGCAGATAAGCAATTCCTTACCAAACTGCCAATAATAAGCTGGATCCTTAATGACTCTACAAGGGGAAAGAATAAATGGTTTACTGAAAAGTTCTTAAAAAGCTGTATTTCGTTTTATACCATTCCTTTAAAAAATCTTAATTAATTTAAATTATAAAGACATTTGCCACTACATGATATTCAGAAAACAAAAACAGAATATGTCATCTTTGAGACTGTCATTATACGATTAAAAATGTAAACACGCCTATAGTAATGCATAGCATTCACATGTGAATCTCTGAAAGACAGACATTAACAAATACCAGCAACACATAAAAACAGATGAGTGAATATCACCAGCGTGATAATATGCTAATTGTGATTAGCATCTAACTTTTAAGGTCTGTGATGAAGCAGTACACATATGCATGCACACTCATACACACACAGGTATTTAACTTCTGCTTCTGCTACTTAACTTCTGGGTCCTTTACCCATTTGTAAACTCTTGTACTATTTTTCAAAGGTAATAATAAACATTTATTTTCTTACCGGACCTCACACGCAGACCACATCTACTTCCTCTGTGTTGGGGTTTTTGTTCTCCACGTTGATATTTCACAACTCAGATTCGCTCAAAATAAAAATTTAACATGCAAATATAAAATAATTCGACGGACCAAATGATTTCAGTGAGCAGCAGCTCCCATACAGTCTATGAGCAGCTCACAGCCTCACTCACAAAGACGAAGTAACGGTTGTTTTTTCAAACTTGAAAAGGCGCGCACAGTTTCACTGGCCAGTGTCCTGGATGACAGCGACATTAACCAATCATGATCAAAGCAGTAAGGTAAAATAACCAATAGGAATTGTTTCAGCATGGTAGCGAAATGTATTTATTGTTGTTAATGATAATAATTATTTTAACATGTACATTTATATTTTATAATAGGTTTCATGAAATAATAATGATCATAATAATAATTTAAAAGGCAGAAATTTTGAAGACATGATTTAACATACAGATCTTATAGCAGATCATTTAGCATTAAACATTGTTTCTTTATTATTGTATTACTATTATTGTTATTATTATTATTATTATTATTTAAGTTAAACACTTGTTTTTGAAGGTATACAAGCTCATTTCAGCATTGATTTATAAGTGATTTTTAAACCTATTTCAACCATTTTACATTTTAAGGTATTGTTTCACTAAAACATCAACTGATGTTACTTCAACCATATTTTAATGTTGAATTTCGGTCATGTGTTGACTGGGCTTCAACTGATTAGCATTCAACGTCATATCAATGTTGTTTCAACATTGAAACAACAACTGACCTTACTTTAACCATATTTCAATGTTGAATTTCGGTCATAAGTTGACTGGGCTTCAACCGTTCACCATTCAACGTAATATCAACATTATTTCAACGTTGAAACAACAACTGACCTTATTTCAACCAAATTTCAACGTTGAAGGTCGGTCATGTGCCGGCTGGGTATATATATATATATAAATATATATGAAAACTCTGTCATCACTCACCCATCATAAGTTATTCTTGTAAAACGTTTTTCTTCATTTATAGAACATTAAGCAGAATGTCTAAGCTGCTTTCTTCCATACAATGAAAGCGAAGGAGGGCCATCTTCCATCTTCAAGTAATCAATATAACCATGGACTTGCTTTACATGGACTTGCTTTATCTTTCTTTACAGCCACGGTCCCCATTTACTTCCACTGTATGGAAAAGAGCAGCATTCTGCTATGACTAAAACTGAAAGGAAGATTTATCTATAAAACAAGGTATTGGTTTGAAAGAATAAACTAACAAAGCACAGTACTTTTACACTGTCAAAGCCTCTTAATGTACAACGGTCTCTGGGATATCTAAAATAAATCCATTTATATGTCTTTCAACTAAAATGACACAACATGATCACACAGTATGCATCCTTATTTAATTATGAACCCTTTATTAAAGCTGAAAAACAAATGTGCATTTTTTTTTTCTTATACAGTCTAAAATCTTTCTTCTAAAGAAAACAAGCTCTTTTTTCTTTTTTCTTTTCTTTCCTTTTCTTTTCTTTTCTTTTTTCTCTTTCTTTTGTTCAAGAAAACAAAGATAAACAGATTTCTTTCATGCTCCGCAGTGTCCTGAAGCCCGAAGCATTTTTTCGCATATAAAGTTGGATTATTTCTGGCACATGACGTTGGCGTTCTCATATAGGAACAAATTTTTGCTGAGACGTCGTTCAGCAAAAAAAATAAATAAACAGCACCAAATGATGGTGGCGTCTGCTGTTCCTCTTTGCTTTGTAAGAGAAAGAGACAGAGACTTACAACCTAAGGTGCTTTGCTAGCTCTATGTTTGTATATCACGGCTTGTTAAAAAAATACCATTTCTCTGTGAGGAAAGTAATGTGCTGCGGCAGCGGCTGCATCTAAATCTGCTTCTTGCAGAATCTTGCTGCCGATGGATGATTTCCCTAAAGCTGCCTTTGGGAGAATCCATGCCGGAACATCAGATATTAAAATAACATACCCAGAATAAAATGGATGATGGCCAGAACATTCTGACTCTAACTTAACTCACTTATTAACACACAATTTTTATTTAAACATCATTTTTATATAACAGATCCCTAAAATAGTGACATTCACTCCGTAGTTCCCTCAAGAGCAGACAGAAGACAAAATACCTTGCTCAAGGGCACTACAAGCGAAGGGCTCACATTTGCTCATGTGATGTCTCTTTCACACTGCCATCCTCTCTGGATGTCTGACAGACTGTGAGATGCTTTTCAGCGAGGGAGGGAGGGAAAGGCTAAACAGTCCTACCACTTTAAGATTGGCTTTAATGCTTAAAATCATTTGGGGGACAACATAGGTCCAGCTAGTGACATAAATCCTAAACTATATAATTTTAAGCTGTCCATTCCCAGAGGACAGGAGTAGCTAGTAAAGTGGGATCAGATTTTGTGAGTGTTTGAAACTGAAGCTGAAAATATTAAAATAACCCCCTTCAAAATTTTGGGAACCCTTGGTTCTTAATACTGTGTATGTGGTTACCTGGATGATCTACAACAGTGTTTCCTTCTGGAGCATCAGTGAATGTTTGAACCTTTTTTAATAGTTGTGTTTGAGTCCCTCAATTGTCCTTAGTGTCAAGATGTCAAAATCATACAGTAACTGCTGGAAAAGGTTCTAATATGCAAAAGATGCATAACTGGAGATTCTGCAGGACCTTGAGGAACAGTGCTGAGTTTAACTGTTCAGAACAATCAAGGGACTCATGAACAACCATCACAAAAATAAATAAATAAAAATCCAGGTAAGGATCATCCAGGTAACTACACACAGTATTAAGAACCAAGGGTTCCCAAACTTTTGAAGAGGGTTATTTATTACTATACAACTTCTTATTTTGTTAAAGTCATTCGCATTTTCACAGATTCTGCAAGGGGTTCCCAAACTTTTGCATGTGCAAATCCAGCTTTGTATGTTCAGAACTGCCCAGCTGGAATATGTCATAATTCATGTTTTTTACCCAAAACCGTCTTGCTTGGGGATGCATCTTGAGTTTTGCCCCAGTTCTTTTTTTTTTTTTCCATGTAAGAAAAGATTGCAGAAGAAGCAATGCCTCCAGACTCAACTGCAATTAACTAACAATCTGTTATGTTGTAATGATATGCATAGAAACCAGCTTGCTTAAGTAAGAAACTGTCAAATCAGAGAGGAAATGAAATATGCCTAAAATTGCCTCAAGTGCATAAGTCTTTGAACAGAACAGACACACCCTTGAAGCTACAAGTCTTTTGAGCCAAAAAGCAATGGCTTAAATTCAGATTTATTTGAAATTAAGTCCATGCCTCTCACCGACTTCAATACTGTGAAAAAGAAACATGTTTGTCTCATTCGCCTCTGTTTATGTGTAGTGTTTTCCCCCCCACCCTGATCAAATGATGTTGTTTAGCCTCTTTACGCCTGGTCCTGGGTCAGCGAATGACACTACTCTCAGGGATCGGTTTACAAGTCAAGATGATAAGGGCTTAATAACTCAAGGTAGCACACAAAATGGCCGACAAAAATAACAACCATTTACTCAAAGGAGTCTGCCCACTGACTACTTAGAGCTTCTGAAACCTATTAAACGCTTCAGCAGACGCTATTAATGGAGGCAGCCTGGGAGGTCAAGGGTACAATCTCGATTTGGAATTGAGTCAAGTTAAACCTCAAAATGAAAAAGGGTGAGGGGGAGCAAGCAAGCAGGAGAAAGAAAAAGAGAGAGAGCGACAGAGGCAGAGGTAGGGAGAGAGAAAGAGCAGAAAACAAGTCTCTAGGGTTGCCTGCCGATTCAAGGGTAATTTAATCAAAATCAGGCAAATACTCTCGCAAGGGAGAGAGTGTTGAAAATTGATTGAACAGCCATGCTGGTGATATGATGTCAGCACAACCCCCCGTGACATCATTACAACTAGAGCTATGTCCTCAAGTAAAGGTCATGCTACTTCTCGCCTTCATTACAGCTATGGTTCACCTACGCAACCCTGAAAGCCAAACTTAGTATGTGACAGACTGAGTGGTCAGAAACTTGTTTGCTAATTACCGTGCCATTGTTATTTGAAGGAAATCTTTCATAGAGGTTCTTTTTCACTTAAAAGTTGGCATTAAATTTACCCTATATATACATAATAAATATACATAAGTAAAAACGTACTTTTTTGATAATCTGTTTCACCACTCTATGTATTTTACATTGGGATTCTGTTATCGTTCACTCACCTTCATCACATTCCACACCTATGTGACTTTCTTTCTCTTGTGAAATACAAAAGAAGATGTTTTGAGAAATATCACAGCGTTTTTTGCAATACACTGAAAGTCAGCGAGGTCCTGGGTTGTTTGTACCTCATCATTTTTTAAACTTCTTTTTCTTTTGTGTTCCAGAGAAAAAAGAGAGTCCTACAGGTTTGGAACAGCATGAATGTGAGTACTGAAAATGATGACACAATTTTCAAATTGGCTGAGCAGTTCTTTTAAATTATACCGAAACTTAAAGTCTCAAAACTTGATTGGCTGTCTGCTGTCTACATTTAGTTCATGAACATTTCACATGAAAATTAAATCTGTTTCATAGACCTCAACTTTAGTAACACAAATAACACTTTTCACCTGCTTGCCTAATGGTCAGAGCTGATGTTTGCATGTAGCCAGACTAATGAGTCGCACATGAACATTTTCAGAATTAATTAGGGTTCTCAAATTAACTTGCTAACACATGCAATTAATTAAAAACATTTATTTATTGACATTGTAACTTTCATCCTGCTGAACCACAAACCGTTGTCTCAAAACTAAAAACTGCACCCTCCAAAAGAAGTGAAGAGATTTTATGTGAGGTATTAAAATAAAATTGCTTAAAGCAGCTTTAATTAGCATTGATGATCAACAACTGTGAAATATCACCCACAAGCAATACACACTGTCATTTTTGCACACAGAATGTAAGGAGCGTCAGAGCATGTTACACATTACAAGTTCATGTGGAATAATTGTTATTACTTTATTTCAGATTTGCATTAAGTTCAGTGTTTGCGCTTCCTGTGCGCTTTGAGAAGTGCACTGTAGATCTCTGTTCTGGTGCGAGTGAAACGAATCAAGAGCACAAATCTACCTACCCTACTACTCTTTTAAAAAGCAGTTTACTTTAGCATAAATGTGGTCTATGCTGAATAAAGCACAATTACTCCATGTTGCTCTATTGAGATTGGGTCCACTGCCTTTTTTCTATCAATGTTTCATTAGGATTCCATTTCCAATTAGACAAAATGCTCAGAAAAGAAACCCTAACAAACAAACAGCAAATTGGGCAAAGGCATAATGTTGTTCCAATAGGAACGCTTCAGTACCCTTCCATTTGGTTGCTTATTTCAAAGACTGATGGCTTGAATATGCATTTTCAGCGGTTTCTTTGGCGGCCAAGACAAATAAAGTGGTTGCAATGCTAACAAGAAACTTAATGCATGGTATTGACTCTTTGCGAAACATGGCTAGTCTTCATTTTAATTGATCTTGAGAGGAATATCTACATCACAATGGGATTGGGGACTGTTGGATGCAGAGGTATGTCCATTTTATTTCAAAATGAATTTAACCAAAACATATTTTTAAGTTTTTATTTATTTATTTATTTATTTATATATATTATTTTATTTTATTTTTTTAACTCTAAATTTTAACTGCAACAAGCTGAACTAAATGTGATTTAATGGTTTTATTAACTATTAATGCAAATATGCATTCTGTTTTATGAACATCACCCTAGGATCTGTTTCCAATCAGTCTGCCTTTCCAAATGTTTGTCCGGTCATATGCATGAGGTTCCTAAATGATTCTTTTTCAAGGTGTGAGGTTTCTTGAACCTTGTACTAAAGATTCTTTAGACCATAGGTTATTTACAAGATATAGAAAAAAAAAGAGTGGCCATGAGTTTAATGTGTAAACAAACCTGCAAGACCATAGCAACCTGGGATTATTAGAAATGGATAAATTAATATTTTATTTAGAATCAAAATGATAAAAGTGCGAAATGTTTAATATTATATTAACCTATAGGCTACCAGACTACTAGCATATTGCGCTCAGTGTTGCTTATACATAATTCAAATTATGCTTTTATGAATGCTACGATCACGCAAGTTTGTTTATGCATTAAACTCATGGCCATGAGAAAAACCTAAACAAACCAAACATGTCCACTCCTGGTTGCCGTAGAAAGGTACAAAAATGCAGTGTAAAAAATAACTTTAATGCAACAGTAAAACCTGTTAAATGATTAATGGTAAGTTCCCCTACTATATACGGTGAAAAACTGTATGACATTCCCATATATATATATATATATATATATATATATATATATATATATATATTTTTTTTTTTAATTACTGTTTCTTAGTTTGTTCTTAGCAGTTTTGTACATTAGGGTTGTATGTTACACCTAATGTTGTTAAATTAATGTTTATTGCATTAATTTAACGTGTGTTACCCATGATGGTGTTTAGTGTTTGTGTGAATGACACTGTGCACCTATATGTTAATACAGAAAAGCTGCTTGTGATGGGCTTTGGTTCATCATGTGACTTTCTCATCACCCCCTGCTTTTGGTGGTTGTCAGTGTATTACAAAGGTACAAAACAGATTTCAGTACTTCAATAGATTAACATGGTAATGAAATTACAGTATTTAAATGTAAATTTAAGTAAAAACCGTAAAACCTAAAACGTTGCTATGGTAGTTTTTTACTGCAAAGTTCTGGCAACCAGAGCTGCTGTTTTTTAAACTGTAAATTTTACAGATTTTTTGTTTTTACAGTGTGGTGCTTACGTTGCATTGCTTAATAGTTTTTTGTTGCACATTTTTATATTTAAAAGTAAAATGCAAAGACAACAAATTGATTGGCTTTTTCTGCGGTTAAAACTCCAGTATATACAGTTCTAATGAGATACTGTCAGCAAGTGCTGTTTTTGAACCTAGTGGTGGGTGTTGAGAGTTAAATGCATCTGACAGGTATCATCACCTTTGTAAATCTTGTTTGTAACCTTCAAAAGAGATCATGCTTGTGCTATATTTAATTCTACTGAAGGAATAAATGCTGAATCAAAACTGCAAGACTTGCTTAATGAAGACTTGTTCAAAGAACTGAAGTAATGACTAGCAAAAATATGTACATAAGATGTATGCATTTATTAATGTACTTGTTAAATTGGTTGGTTTCAGTTGTTGAGGAAGTACATATTGCCGATTTTGCCAATTTCTAGAATTTCAGTACTTGGCCCTTGGCCATGTTCACTGCTGTGGTGATGAATGACACTTGGTGACAGCCAGTGTGAATTTTCAGTTGCTAGATTCCTACCACTCCACAGTTCCCTGTCCAGGTGACGCTAACACAGGATGTTATGTCATCAAGTACATGTCAAGTCAAGGAATGCAAATCAGTTATCCAGTAACGGTCAACCAACAAACGGAACGACACCCGGGGAAATGTTTAGCATTCTGTCAAGAGGCGCCAAAAACACTGAGGTGGAGAAAAGGAGGAGGAGAAGAAGGAAATAATGCAGAAACTGAGACGGAAAAGAAGAGGAAGTGAAAACAAACAAACACACACACACACGCACACACACACACCAACATAAAATGAGCCCCAGCGATGTTCTCATTACTGTCACCTAAAGATGTTCTGCTTGCGGAGGCGAGGTGTCTGAGCCCATGACAGATTCAGGTCCGGAGAAACGGCTCGATTTTACCATTGAGGCGGAATTGGGAACGACAGCTGGCGTCAGGAGTGCGGCAGGAACTTTATTCTCCTGGAGAAAGGAGAAAACTGCCATGGAGCAAAAACACGGAGGAATGGTGTTTTGGCAGTATAGGAGTACACAAAACTCTTTCTCACATAATTCCTGTTGTGACAGAATAGTGTCAAGGGACGATGCTAGCCTTTAATTAATATGTTTTAGTAAATCTGCAACATTTGACCTGTCTAATGAATGTGAATTCAGACATAAATGGCTTTTGGTGAAGTGATGCTAAAGTGCTAACAGTTTAGAGGAAGGTTCCATTTGATAGTTAACTAGTTAACATGTTACGTATATTACATGCACTAGTTCTTATTACATATGTAACATGTACTAAATTCTGCATAATTAAATACATCCAACCCTATAGTAAGTGCATGCTGTTAATGAATTATTCAGTACTTACATATTTAATTAGGACACCTTATTGCTAATTTCAACATATATATATATATATATATATATATATATATATTTTAATCCAAAGCTGTATCTGTTAATATTTAATGGATCTGAGCTGAACAATGACCAATTGCGTTTTTATCAACATAACCAAAGATTAAAAAAATACTATAACAAATGTATTGTTAGTTAATGTATTAAACCATGTTAACTGCCTTTGTAAAGTGGAATTAGGAAAATAGAAACTGTGAAAACAAGTAACCTTAAAATGCTATGAAAATAACAGGGACGGTGGACATTGGTTGTGAGGATTATTTGTTTTGCAACTTGCATCTTCTGTTCTGTTTTCTAGTTTATGAGAATGTGGTTAAGTCAGTGACAGGGTCACCAAACAATAACAACAAATGGCACAACAGATTGAAAAAGCAATCTCTTTCTCTCTCTCTCTCTCTCTCTCTCTCTCTCTCTCCTCTTCTCACTTGTCCTTTCCGTTCTCTGCATATCTATAAATGGTCACATTTTAACAATGTTCCTCTAGAACAAAGACAAACGATCGTAGTGTTTCAAAGGCTTTACAAATGCTCTCTGCCATATCCCCATTATCATGTTCACCTATGCAATTTCTAAGCCAGAATATAGCTGCTGGGGTTATGCAGTTAGAAAGGCTTTATGGACAGTGCATGTATATTCAGTAAAATCCAAATCATTTAACATGCACATCAAGTCAGTTTAATGCTTCAGATGTTTACGAAACAGACCTCTCTGGCAAATGCTGCCTTTTGGATGTCTTATTAGCATCTGTGAGATATTTTCATTGTGGGTGTAATGCGCCTACAAAAGCTGTGTCTGCTCTTTAGTGGAGGAGTTACATGTTCAAATATAGATCTTTGTGTTCATGTAAACACAAAGATATATATTCAAAATGAAATGAAATGCTTTGCTCTGAGGTATCATGTGTTTTCATTGGTAATATATGTATAGGTAAAATATATATATATATATATATATATATATATATGTAAGCCAGACACAATTCTTTTCACTTAAAGATGCCATGAAGCTAGTTATTGTATGAAAGAAGAATAAATAAAAGCCTCCATTATGTATCCATCTCAATTTAACTGGAAAATGAAGGCACAAAATCTATAATATTCAATCACTGCAGCTCATGGTTTTTCCATCGCATCGCTGATCTGCCCATTTTAACCCTGTTATATTAACGCTCAGGTCAAGTGACCCAGATGACAGCGTAACAACCTGATTCTGACTCTTGTTCCTCATTAGATCCAGTCTGTCTTATGGAGAATGTCATCTTAAATACTTAAGGTTCCACCTCCATCATCTTCTTGATGTGAATAACTTGTATCAGGGTGACATAAATGAATGAAATGGAGGGAAATAGAGAATGGGAAATGGGAACAAATCACCCTGTAAATTGAACATGACACTCCTTTGATTGTAATCTCCATGAAGAGGTTTTTCTTTCTTTTTCTTTTTGAGAATGAAATATCGCCAATTTGGAAGATGTGAATATGGAATGTATTTCCAAGCAGACCACATTCTTCTCGGTGACCTCTGTAAACTGTTGCATTGCACTATTTTCCTAATTAATTTTCTTGGCAGTGTTTGCGAATGGCTGTAATGCGTGTTCAAACTGGTTGCGTCTGGATAGCAAATGAGATGCTGTGTTGATTCAAACATAAGCTCCATATGCTGGTCCATCATGACTTTAGCCTCAAATTAGCTGTAAAAATAAATAAATAAAATGTAACGAGTTAAATACTGACATGAGCATTTAAAACTAAACTCACAGCACTATCGTCAATTAGTATTCAGTCCATCACCATCATGAGCAATGTTTCCAAATGTAAGTGTTCAAACATGATCCAAACAACATCTGGAACTGTGGTTCTATTGATTCACGAGAACAAGAGAATGGGACTCACATATCTGCACCTCAAATGCATCTTTAATGAACAAATTCAAATGAATAGACTTTGTTTTACATTAAGGGATTATACATCTGTGAGCACTTTGTACTTTTCTCTGATAGATTTAAAAGGATATAACTTTATTGAAGTTGCCCTTCAAAAACAACTTTTCAAAATACAAATGAACCATTTTCAAAGTAGAGTACAGCAAATAGTAAACTCTCTCTCTCTCTCTCTCTCTCTCTCTCTCTCTCTCACACACACACACACACACACACACACACACACACAAAGCATTTTCTGAATATAAAAGTCTGTCTCTTCAGCATGTTTCATGGTCTTAATCTCTTATTTTGCACTAAGACTTAATTCGAAGAGTAAAGTTTAAAGTGATCGGTTACACATTAATATGCCTTTTAGACAAACTACACATAGTTAACTTTCCCCAGACAGTTTAATGTTGCTTTTAAAGATGCTAAAATTAAGTTTAAGGTTATAGCTGAGGTTTAGGTCAGGATTAAGTGCAGTCAAATATGCTTATATGTATTTCTGCATTCCTCATGTGCTCCTTACTCTGCAAACTAGCAATTTTGCATTTATTTTTCAGATGTTAGTGCACTGCTTTTTCATAAGCACAACTGAGATATAAAAGTAGGAGGCTTGTGGTCTTTTCATTAAATCATGATCTTGTAAGAGTCTCAACCTTAAGATGCACTCTAGAGGCTAATTTGATGCAAATGTACTGGATCTGATCTAATTGAAGCTACTTATCTAAATCATGATGTTCTTAAAATAAACCCACTTTGAGAAACTGGTATCTTGTGTACTGTATTCGCTACTGTATTCACTAGTTTCTATTTACAGTGTATGTTCTAGTAAAGGACAGCTCAAAAAGACATTGATCATTTGAATGTCATAAAGATGCCTGTGAGGCCCATCTCATTCTACAGGCATCTGTGCCACCTTTGTGCACCGCACACACACACACACACATGCACACACACCTCATTGAGACTGGCCACTGCAAAGTGTCTCAGATGACTACCATTAACATGCCAAAAGACAGATGTTAATGGCTGGTTTGCTTGTGCTGACGTTTTGTAGCATGTTATTACCTCGGTCCAGATGTCAGTGGGGGAGAGAGACTCCCATTGCTCATCTCTCTCTCTCTCTTCCTCACTCGCTCTCTGTCTGTTTGTTCTCTAGCCTATTGTTTGCCCTGATGTTCTTCCTCTATAATGGCATTTAGAAACCCATGGGCCTATATCTGAATTTCTCCACAGAGTCCAGCATTCAAGATATTATCCACTGGTTTAGGACATTCATTTTTCTCTGGCCTTGTGTATTCATGGTGTGCATGTATATACCTCCATCGGTAATTTGTGAGAGTTTCTCATTTTGTGCTGTCTACATTCTGTCTGACAGAGTTTATTTGATTTATCAGTGCTAACTCATCCCTACACACTGAGTCAGGGTACCTGTGGAAACGCAGCTTTCAAACACAGATCTGAGAAAAAGAAATACATATGATAACTATTAATCATTTAATGATACATTCATTTAATGTAACATTCTATTTACTATTTACACAAACTCACCTACTAACATATGGTTGGACTAGGCAACATTACAAAAGATGCCTGCTAAACAATAACTCCAGTAGCATATGTGGCGAAACGCAATGAGTTTCTGATGTGACACACTCAAGTTCAAATCCACTTTTTGCTGAACTCGTTCTTCTCCATTTTCACATCACACATCATGAAAAGGCATTTATTTTCCACAAAATGAAGGAAATAATCGAAAATTGCAAAATAAAGTGACTTATGGGCTCATTTGTCTTGTTTTCAGCCAAAATATCTAAACAATATTAAATCAAGAATAATTTTCTAGACAAGTAAACATTATTGTATTGTTTTCAGAAAAAGAGTTTTTGCTTAGAACAAGCGACATAATCTGTAAATCTGTAAGCAAAATAATCTTGTTTTAAGAAGAAAACAATATAATTTTGCTTACCCCATTAGCAGATTATTTTACTTGTTTCAAGCAAAAACTCACTTAATTTTGACTTTTTTTTGCAGGTGTATGGAGGGCTTTATTTTCCCAATAAGGCATTATCCATTTAATAATGGTAATACAAATGATAAATTCCACTTAATACATTATTATTGCATACTGTTTTATAATGTACTGCAATATTGAGGCGCACTTGCACTAAGTAGAACATATTTACATTTGACATATCAAACATGCCATTTACCATAAGATGGCAATAAGCACGAGAAGTACCATTATACGAGGTTTATTGAGAACATTACTGTAACATAATTTGTGCGCCCATGTTTTACATTTATAAATAGCATTTAACTCATAATATTGCAGACAACACTGCTATTTTTACATTGTGTAAATAGAATCTATCGCTATTTGCACCTAGTGTAAATAGCATATTGCTGTAGAAATACTGCTGTTTTCACTTATGGGTGGTTCAGACTAAACAATTTTTTGATTATGCGATTTTGACTCCTAAAATCTTGTTGTGTTCCGAACAAGAAACGTCAGGCTACGTGATGCTACCTGACCATTCATCGCTTGCCGTCTTTAACGACGTGCATGCTGTCATCGATACAGTGAGACTAAACAGAAGGTGCCATGAGTGTAAACAATAGCTAGCAAACAACATGTTTTGCTCTGTCTTGTCATCAGAAAAGCCCCAAAAAGAAAGAGAACCTGACAGTGGACACAAATCTGGATTGCATGAAGATGACAGTACGGACTATAAAAGGGAACTGAGGTAAAATAGTTTTTATTTTAACCTTTTTCACTCTGTCACAGTTGTCCCTCAAGAAAACATCATAAACGCATAGAGTATTGTTGCTATAGCTTTCCTTAATATAAAATTCCACCTAGCAGGACTGACACCATTGTCTCTTTTTTTGTTTCAGCATGTTTGAAAGCATGTACGAAGGTGCTTCTGTGCTCCTATTGGCCATGACCAAAACAATATTGAACATAGTCTTTCTGTGGTGATGTTGTGAAGCGTCGTAGATGTGGCATCGGTTGTAGTTCACTATGACACACTGCGCTACCAACGTTGATTGTCGTTTACGAATCCTTGCAATACCCTACGTAAGTGGTTCTCAACTCCAGTCCTCAGGGCCCACTGCTCTGCACATTTTGTATGTTTCTGAATCTGACACACTCAGATCAGTTCATGGATCTTTCTCCTAAAAAATGTGCAGAGCAGTGGGCCCCGAGGACTGGAGTCAGTAAACTCAATGGTGCACACAGTAATATCGAACCTCTATTTGTGGACTTGTGGATAATATGACGTTTTGGTGCAAAATAACACTTTTTATGTGTTTTTAATCAACTTGGACGCATCCATCTTGGTTTTCTAACTTCTTTTCTGGAACATGGTCCTTGGGTGCCACATCATTCCCAGCTTTGACATCTGACTTTTGAGATATATGCATCATATGTTTAGCTGGCTCTAAATTATTCCAAAATATTCAGTGGTCTTAAGCTTTTTACTGACACCTACTGGCTTGGACGCATTAAAGGGGTCATTGGATGCAAAGTTTACTTTTTCTTGTTGTTTGAACATTAATGTGTGTTGGCAGTGTATGTACAAATCTACCCTATAATGATAAAAATCCACGCAGTGGTTTTTAATTAATCTGTGAAAATAATATCCCCTTTTTCAAATCGAGCCATTCTCAGATGCCTGTCGGTGTGGCGTCGCACGATAGTTGATTGACATGAGCGTCTTACCTCAGATCAGCTGTCACAGTCTAACCTCCATTGTTTCAATGATGGAGCAGGGATGTAAGTTAGACAAGAATATCTCAGATTGAGCGATTGAGATGTTGTGTTGCCGGATGTAATAATGAACATAGTGGTCGTCATTTACTCCTGACATCTGAGCCGCTGAAGATGAAGTGGATTAAGTTTGTTTGTGAAGGGAATACGCCTCCCGATCTACATAAATGCGTCTATGTTCACCCAAATCATTCGTGATCCAGCTTCACCTACAGCAGAAGTGAGTATAAGGTTTTTTTTTTATGAATCTCTGCAGTCACCTTTCCTAATAACGTGCTAGTTAGCAAGTTTAGTGGCTAAACGCGGCTAAATGTGGCTAAAGTAAACAGGCTCGTCACTCCAATGAGAGAAGAGAGGGGCGGGGCAACTCTGCCTCACTCAGCAATGCTATGGGACACAGCCGTCTCCCATTTTCCCTCGTTGTTATGGTGGCTAATTCTAGCCTTCTATTACACATCTGCTCAGCTAAAAGAGAGCAATATTAAAGTGTTTAGAATGAAAGGCCTGTGCTAGTTGATACATCACAATAGCTCATTAGTTTTGTTTACTGGTGAGGGATCATTCTCACTCTCTCCAGGATCACTTTGCTCCGTTTCTACTGTATGAATATGCCTGCCAGGTGTTTGAACGAAACACTTTCACTGGGGTGTTCCTTCTGTACGCATACCGTTTGTGTTTTGGAAGCAGTGCTCTATGATGCGAGTGTATTGCACTGTCAAACTCCAGCCTAATGGGAGTTAGGTAGGTGTGCAAAGAGTGAATCCGCAGACATTGATAAGATCAGACAAAACTCACATGTAGGCGAAACTCTCCTCAGAGCGTCGACGCTCATCTGATGCGTAAGGTTGGATATTTTTAATCTTAAAGTGTGAGCCTGATTCCCTCATACCGGCACTCGACAGTGGTGTTCTGTAAAATCTCCCCATCCCTGTGTAGAATTGCATCAGTTTGTTGATAACAGCATGTGGAATAAGATTAGGCTCCTTATTAGTGACTACAGAGTGATGCCTCAACCTGCAGTTCCGACTTTGCCCGAGGCAATACAGCCTCAGACACGCTCGCGCACACACACACATATGCAAACACACTACTGTAAGATTTAGGGAGCATTTGGATGCTCCACGCAGATACTGGAATCCAGCCTGGAGCGAAAATTTTCAGGCTGTAAATACCTCCATACTCTCCTGTTGCCCTGGTGTTATGGAAAATGATATTTTCGAATGTACCAGAGAAGTCAAGCAAGATTGTTGTTTATACAACCAAATTTTGTTTATCCTTTAAGGCAAGAGATGAAATCAATTCAGTCTTCCTTTGTTTCCCTAACGATTGAGCTGATACTGTGGACATATAATAGTCATTAGGGGCTACTGATTCAAAAACAGCTCTGAATACATTAGGAACACAGGAAGAGTGTTGCTCTGACGGTTGACTGTGAATAAAACAGTAAACTATGAATTATAAAGCTGTACAACAGGGATTAAAAGACTAGGGAACCAGGAACCATAAAATGGAATATTTAACAGCCAAATTAAATAATTGCTTGATCAAGATGTTTGTTTAGAAGCACTTTAATTTGCAATAATATGAAATAATATTAATATTCATCTTTTTTTTTTTTTTTTTTTTTTTTTTTTGTATATATATATATATATATATATATATTTATATTTATATATATTTGTTTTGACTACTTTTTTTAGAATATTAGGTAACACTTTACAATAAGGTTCATTAGTTAACATGAACTAAGAATTAATAATACTTCTACAGCATTTATTAATTTTAGCGTTTACTTATGCATTATTGAAATCACAAGGTGTGTTTGTTAACATTAGTTAATACACTGTGAACTAACATGAACAAACAAACAACGACTATTTTTAACTAACTAACATTAATAAATGGTGCAATAAATGTATTGTTCATTGTCCAATTTATAACAAAACACAGTGTATATTCATGCATATATACAGTATAAAGAGCCAGATGTAAGTCTCACAAACATAAGTTCAGTCAGTTCCTTGTAAATTTTGAATCTGAAATAACAACAACAACAACAACAACAACAACAACAGTCAGTGTATCTCACAAAGCCTTGATTCAAAACACTAATGCACAAGTGAGTCTAAGACCATTTCGTGAATCATTTTGACTGACTCATTATAAAGAACTGATTCTTAAGAATCATATGTCTGTAAATCACACATAATGGCTCATGCTTACTACTCAACTGCATTTGTTTCTACTTTTTATTCATTTATTTATTTATTTTTATGGTATGGTATGGTACGGTGTAGAGATCAGATGTTCTTACAGTAGTACAATGATATCTATAAATCTTTAAGCAATAAACTGGTGTTTTCATGCTAAATGGACTTCATATTTGGATCATACACTTTGAAAATAAATTTCACTAAATAAATGTAAACATTTTATGTAAAAATAAATTAATAATAATAATAATAATTATTATTATTATTATAAATAAATAAATAAAGTTGTAAAATGTTTCTTTCATTTATTTTATTTTATTATTTTATTTTTACAATACATACTATTCTCCTGGCTACTCTGTGCATTTGTTCCTACATTTTTATTTTTTTTTTCCCAGTACTATGGTACGTTGAAGAGATCACATGTTCATACAATAGTACAACAACATCTATAACCCCTTAAGGAATAAACAGGTTGTTTTTGTGCAAAATGGAAAATTGATCATACACTGTAAAATAAATAAATAAATAAATAAGTTGTAAAATGTTCATTTTATTTATTTTTATTTGATTTGATTTTTACAAGAAATACTATTTAAAGTTTCAAGTTTAATTCAATGTGTTACTTGCAGGTTTGTGAAATTTGCTAACGTTTTCTGAGCGAAAGTCTACTTTTTTTTTTTTTTTTTTTTTTTTTTTTTTTATAGTAGAAGATTCCAAGATTATGTCCTAAATCTTCAAGCATAACACACAAAACAAAACGCTGCCCTCAGGCAACATGATCAATGCAACAAAATCATGGAGCAGGAGAATATGGATTGTGGATCCAAACACTGATATAATGAGATGGTTCACCAGACACACAGGCTCTTATACAAGCCCTCCAACCCACCCACGAATCCACAAACAGCGATTTCCTTTTACAGACGGAGGACGTCGGGTCCTTACAAACAGCGCATGGGTGGTCACAACATGTCGTATCGATTTATTCTTCCTCTTCAGCATTCAGTTAGATGGTATCTTTTGCCTCCCTCCCTCTTTTTCTGTCTCATCCTCTCTCTTTCACCCCTAGCATCACCTCCATCGTGTGCAGCGTGTGAGAAGCATAGTTGAAAATCTGGGATTGAGCTGAGACAGTCAAAACAATGCCAGCCGGCCAAACTCTCGTAATCTCACTCCACGGCAGATGGCACAGTGTAACCTATGGCCTTGACAGATTGCTGTCTCTCTTCACCCTTCCAGAGCAATCTCTCGGTCCAAATGAGAGAGGAAGGGAGAGCGAGAGAGAGAGCCGTGCCGGTCCAAATAGTGGAAATTACAAATGCGGCATGATTTGCCAGCTGGGGAGTGCAGTGACTACAGGCAGGTTGTATGGCTGCAACTCCATAAATGATATTCGGATATGAAAAAGAGATGGATGCAAAACTCGGGTCTATCAAAGACAAGAATAATTCCAACAATGACACTCAAAAACATGAGAAGGAAAACAAGTCCTGTTAGCAAGCTGGTAATTATAAACCAGCCCCGCTGATGACTTGTCATCTATAATTCAGCGGTTAGAGGAAGAGACTAGCTTTAATTAGCGGCATAGCGCTGTAGCCTAACCTTCCAGCTCTTCTGTAACGATGGGATGCTTTTGGGCCAACATGACACCGTTGGCATTTCAGCTCCTCTGGGGAAAGACCAATTATGAACAATGACAGTGCCCTACATGGTTCAATTGAGATATTATTTAATTGTCCAAAGTATGAAGTACGAAGTTCTGAAAGGAAGTGTGATTATGGTGATGGAGATAATGATTGATTAAGAAGATGAAAAACAACCCCTGCAACTCTCTGAGAATCCGGAAACCTACTCTAAACAAGCAGCCTAGTATGTTTTCCCATTAAAAAATGCAAACGCTTTCATGTTTTCTACTTCTGATTCTGCACGGAGAGTCTTTCTGTTCCCATTCCCCACTTCTCCCGCTATTCATTTATTTATTTTGGGCTTTATGTATTCGGAATTATAGATTAGATTGTTATTAACACGGTGGGGCAATCTGCAGACTCTGAAGGCTACATGTTCTATTCAAAAACCTTCTGCCAGAACATCATTTGGAATAAGGATCATATGAAGTTCATGTTTTTGCTAATGCTACATAAATCACATGTTTTGTGGGCCCTGGGAACAGCGGCCAATTAACCCAGATGTGCTGGCGCAGTTTTTGAGAGCGTTTCACATGAGACATGGACATTGATCAGACTTCAAGAGCTGGAATGGAAAAAAGGGGCTATTAACGGGACAGCAACATTATCACTACAAGTTCTTATTGCTAATTTAGCCCACACTCTCATTTCCCTGTTTGCCCATTTGGAGGAACAGAGAACATTATACTGCTGTGTGTGCATGTGAAACAGCTAGAGAAATCTTCTTTAGGCACGTCAACATTTTGCAGCGAGATTTATTTGCTTGTCTTCCAGTCACTTAGAATACAATAACAGTATATGCAGCCAAGGTAAACAAGCTGTTGTTTGAACCTAAAAAAATAAAAAAATATATATATATTAGACTAAAATAAAAAGAGAAGAAATTCAAGAATGGCTTTCATTCATTTTTCCCTTCTTTTATCTGATCTCATCTCTCTTATTTCCGTCTCCTTTTCATTCAGCGTTAAGACTGACTCAGGATCTCTCTATGTCTCTTCTGATAAATATTAAACGATATTTCTGGAACTGAAATGTTTAGAAATAGGGAGATGAACCCATTAACATCTCTAAAGAGAGCGAGTGCACCCTAATTAACAAAGTAATGACATAAAAAAGAAAGAAAAAGAAGTTTCATTTCCGCCGCTCTGTCACAGAGGGCCTAATACACACATAATAAAGCTTTTTACATTCCTACTCTCCATTGTCACTCACTGTTTGAGGCTAATTGGATTTTGATAATGAGTCACATTACGTCAAGGGGACAGTTCCTGATTCCAGTTTATTTCAGTGCAAATGACTTGTCTATCTCAGGGATTTGTAATGGATTCCAGAGCTATATGCTAAGGAAAGAGGCTATTTAAGCAAATTAGGAAATGGGAAGGAGATGACCATACACCGTTTTAGCAACATTACATCGCAATACGGAAATTCAATTTGAATACTGTTGTGTTTAAAGGACTGTTAAGTACAAATTAAACTCTGTCAACAGTATTTGTGGCGTAATTTTGATTACCACTGAAAATTATTTATCATCTCTCTGTCTTTATTATTTATAAAGACAGAGATGATAAATTATATCTGTTTATTTATTTATTTAATGCAGTACTGTCCTGAGTAAGATATTTTACATAAAAGATGTTTACATATAGTCCACAAAAACAAAAAAACTGAAATTAATAAAATAACCCCTTCAAAAGTTTGGGAACCCTGGCTCTAAATACTGTGTGTGGTTACCTGGATGATCCTGGATGACTGTTTTTGTTTGTTTGTTTTGCTTTGTGTTGTGATGGTTGTTCATGAGTCCCTTGTTTGTTCTGAACAGTACTGTTCTTCAGAAAAATCCTCCATGGTGAAAACTTTTGGAATTTGAAGATGAAGGTAAATTGTACTTAATTTGTCATCTGCAAATATCTTCTGTTGCTTCCGAAGGCCAGTACTAAATGGAAAAAAAGAGAGAAAGAAATAACAAACAAAATAAGAAAAAAATAAGAAAAAAATAGTCATTTTCAACCTGTTCAAAAGTTTTCACCCCCCCCCCAGCTCTTAATGCATCTTGTTTCCTTCTGGAGCATCAGTGAGTGTTTGAATCTTTTTTAATAGCTGTTTGAGTCCCTCACTTGGCCTCAGTGTGAAAAGATGCATCTCTGAATCATACAGTCACTGCTGAAAAGGGTTCAAATAAGCAAAAGATGCTGGAAAACCAAATAATCTGCAGGACATGGAGGATTTTTCTGAAGAACAGTATTCAGTTTAACTGTTCAGAAAAAAACCAAAACAAAACCAAAAAAACAAGGGTCTCATGAACAATCATCACAAAACAAATAATAATAATAATAATAATAATAATAATAATAATAAAAAACAGTCATAGATCATCCAGGTAAGGACCAAGGGTTCCCAAACTATTGAAGGGGGTTATATCAATTACATTTTTTTTTTTTGTCTTGTGGACTATATGTAAACATTATATGTATATATATATATATATATAATCATTCACATTTTCACAGATTCTGCAAGGGTTTCCTAAACTTTCGCATGCCACTGTATGTGTACAATAGCAGTATGCTTAAAGAGCAACTTTGTACCTTATCTACCCACAGAAGATGCATATTATTACCTTAGATTAGTAATATGTACTCTTAAAGGGATAGTTCACCCACAAATGAAAATTCTGTCATTATTACTGACCTTCATGTTGTTCCAAGCCCGTAAGACCTTCGTTTATCTTCAGAACACAAATTAAGATTTTTTTGATGAAGTCTGGGAGCTTTTTGACCCTGCATGGACAGCAACGCAAATGACACGTTCAAAGCCCAGATAGGTAGAAAGGACATCATTTAAATAGTCCATGTGACATCAGTGGTTCAACCGTAGTACCATCATTTGGGTTTGGAACAACATGAAGGTGAGTAATTAATGACAAAATGTAGATATTTTTGGGTGAACTATTCCTTTAAGGTATTACTTTGGACCTATTAGGGGTAAATGAGGTAAATGTGTCCCTGCTCCAGTGACAAACTGTTGTATGCCTAAAAGTACACATTTTGTCAGTAGTGTTTCCCTTTTACTGAACCTGGAACATTTGTTTAAATGAAAAACAATACTGTAAGAGAGAAACTCACAGGCCGGCAAAGTTTTGCAATGAAAACTTGCGTAGTTTGTAATTCGCTGTAGAGCTGTTATGCTGGAATAATCATTTATTCTAAATTATAAACCTCCTATAGAAGTTTGATCACATTCATACTTGATTTTTCGTTAATCATGCATGTCACAACTGATTGTTGTTTAAACAGTCTTCTAGGTTTTATTAGAGAGATTAATTTACAAATCCTCCATCGAAAAACAGGACCTGATTGGGAGTGCACGCATCAGCAGAGTCGTGATGGATGTGAGTGAGAGCCAAGCGCTAATCGATTTAAACTTCAGTCCTTTCATTCGTACAGCGCTCATTATCAGTCAGGCCGTTCCCATAATGCATTACTCTTCAAGGATGATCTGGCAACGTCAGCAACATAAATCATACCTGGCTCTGTCTTTTCCAATCAACCGCTGCTGGTCTATTATCAACAGATCTGTCGTGAGAAGAGCAACACATAAAAACCAGCAAATGCAGGACTTTATCAACATATCGACTGTACTTCCTAGGAAATTCAATGCAAATGTTACTTTTTCCACTTAGTGTAAACTTGTTATAAAGGTTTTCCAAATCCTTACAAGGGCCTGATCAAAGCTGATATCCTGTGAACAGCAAGTTGTGTTAAAGATGTTGCTGAGCCAGTCAGCAGTGGAGAATGATTGTGGGAATGTTGCCTAAGTGTTATATAATAACATATTTCTATATATTTAACAGTTCATAAGTTTGGTGTCAATAAGATTTTTTATGTTTTTGAAAAAAAGTCTCTTCTGCATGAAGTTAGTACACCCCTCACATTTCAGCAATCATTTTAGTATATCTTCTCAAGGGACAATACTATAGAAATGAAACTTGGATATATTTTAGAGTAGTCAATGTGCAGCTTGTATAGCAGTGTATATATACTGTGCCCTAAAAATAACTCAGCGTACAGCCATTATTGTCAAAACAGCTGGCAACAAAAGTGAGTACACCCTAAGTGAACTTGTCAAAATTGTGTCCAAAGTGTCAATATTTTGTGTTAGCACCATTGCTATCTAGCACTGCCTTAATCATTCTGTGCAATTCCCCAGAGCTGCACAGGTTGTTGCTGGGATTCTCTTCAAATCGTCTATAATGACATCATGGAGCTGCTGGATGTTAGACACATGGTGCTTCTCCATCTTCTGCTTGAGGATGCCCCATAGGTGCTCAATAGGATTCAGGTCAGATCACCTTCACCTGCACCCTCCTCAGCAAGGCAATTGTCATCTTGGTGGTGTGTTTGGGGTCATTATCAAGTTGGAAAACCTCCGTTCTTTATATATTTATATATATAAATTTTAAGTTCAGTCAACTAAAATAAGTTTAGTCAACTTGAAATGTTAAGTTGCACTAAGTAACAACTTAGTTATTTGTGTTTGTTAAACTTAACAGATGAATAAGTAACCCAGCTGCCTTAAAATTTTAGGTTGATTCAACTTAAGTATCTAAGTTGTCACTTAGTATAATTTAACATTTCAAGTTGAATACACTTTTTTTGAGTTGACTGAACTTAAAATTTTAAGGCAGCCAGGTTACAAATTATTTTAAGTTGACTCAACAAATTGTTTTTTACAGTGTACTCTAAAATATATCCAAGTTTCATTTCTATAGTATTGTTCCTTAAGAAGATATACTAAAAACGTTGGTGAACATATATGTGTATATATATATATATATATATATATATATATATATATATATATATATATATATATATACATATAGATAGATAGATAGATAGATAGATAAATGAGATAAAAATATATACTTTTTCATTTATTTATTCTGGAAAATGATCCAATATTGCGTATGAGTGGCAAAACTTTGTGAATCTCTAGGATTAGCAGTTGTTTTGAAGGTGAAATTAAAGTCAATCTGTTCAGAGGTGTTTTAACTGTTTTATTTAAAGAACAGGGATCTATCAAAGTTTGATAGAAGTGAATCATTACACAAGCAAAGGAGATCTCTGAGAACCTCTGAAAAAATAGTTGTTGCTGCTCATCAGGCTGGAAACGGTTAAAAAAAAAAAAAAAAAAAAAAAAAAAAAAAAAAACATCTCTAAAGAGTTTGGACTTCCCAAATCCACAGTCAGAAAGAAAGACGGAACTAAAGGCCTCACATTGGCTAATGTCAATGTTTATGAGTCCATCATCAGGAGAGCAATAAACGACCATGGTGTGCATGTCAGAAAGTAGAAGTAGAAAGCCACAACTCTCCAAAAAGAACATTGCTGCCCATCTGCAGTTTGATAACGATCATGTGGATAAGCCAGAGGACTACTGGAGAAATGTTTAATGTTTCTGATTCTGAATTATACCAGCAAATTCTAAAGGAATATGTCAGGACATCAGTCTGAGAACTGAATCTCAAGAGAAAGTGAATCATGCAGCAAAACAATGACCCCAAGCACACAAGTCGTTCTACCAAAGAATGGTTAAAGAAGAACAAAGTTAATGTTTTGGAACGGAGCTTAATCCAGTTGAAATGTCGTGGAAGTACCTGAAGCAAGCAGTTTTTTATATATGAGGAAACCCACCAAAATCACAGAGTTGAAGTAGTTCTGTACAGAGGAGAAATTGGCTGAAATTCCAACAAGCCTTTGTGACAGACTGATCAGCAGTTACAAGAAACATTTAGCTCCAGATATTGCCGCAAAAGGGCGTAAGATCAGATACTGAAAGCAAAGATTCACATACGTTTGCCACTGACCGATGTGTAACACTGGATCATTTTTTTTTTATCAATAAACAACAAAGTATTTTTCTCTTTTGTTTGTTTGAGTTCTCTTTGTCTACTTTCAGGACTTGTGTGAAAATCTCATGATGTTTTTGGGCTATATTTATGCAGAAATACAGAAAATTCTACAGGGTTCACAAACTTTAATGCAGCACTGTATATATATGTGATGCCAAAGCTGAATTTTCAGCAGCCATTACACCAGTCTTCAGTATCACATGATCCTTCAGAAATCAATCTAATATGCTGGTTAGATGGTCAAGAAACATTTCTTATTATTGTCAGTGTTGAAATCATACAATGCTATAATGCAATGCATACATTTTGTGTGTGTGTGTGTGTGTGTGTGTAAACTGTCATACATTTGAATGATTTTATTTCATTTTTGTTTAATTTAATATGTCCTTGGTAAGTAAAAGGTAATGTTTTTTAGCAACAGACCTTACTGACCTCAAACTTTTTGACAGTATTGCACAATGATGATTTGACTAACAGAAACAGCTGGATAATGTAGGGTTTCACTGCAAGAGAAGGCCTGGGGATGATTTCTCTAAGAGACTCAGGAATGAAAGGTTTGAAAATTTGAGCCTCTGTCAGTTGGAGGGATTGAAGACTGTGAAGAATGACAGTAAGTGCGAGTGAATCTGTGCCTGTGTTTGGGCAAGAATGAGGGGCCATTGCAGGGTGTCTTCCATCTTTTATGAGTTTCACCAGGTGAGAGAGCAGCCCAAAGGCCTGACCTCGACACATACTCTAACCCAACTTTTATCTTTCTCACCTTCACACATAAACAAACACGCACAACGTGCCCACGCCTATAACGCAGTCTAGACCGACTCACTTTCACGAACACCGCAGCATCACATCACTCTTGGAAAGGGTGTGAATCTTCTCTCGTCTTCAACAGAGTGTAAAACATACTCTAAGCCATCAGTCAGACTATTTTCGTATATGTAACACCCTTTTTTTTTTCACAGAATATCTTCCACGTTCTCTTTCTGTCTCTCTCACCACCAAGTTCTCTCTCACACTCCTCGACATCAACCGTGAGCAGTTTAAATAATACTCAAAGACCCGCTCACTCATTTCAAACTTACACGCACACATCCCAACAGTAAAAAAATAGTCTCTACTCGTGATAATGAGGAGGCAAGGAAATCATCTACACGTGAAGGCGGAATATAAATCACGATACAATATTTTGCTGACACCTTCTCATCTCCACCGGGCTGTTCTGTTTATTTCCTGTGAAATCCAGCAAACTTAATTTGCCGGACGAGTTCAACCTGAACTAAGCTGCTTAGATTAATAAATGTATTTCCTATTTATCGCTTTGGTTTTCTCTAAAGCTGTTTACAGGGTAAGAATGATCTGCAAGCGCTTTTTAAAAGCACGTACATTAATCTTCTTAGCTGTGCATAAATCTATTATCTGGCCATCAACACTGTACGGACTGGCTCCAAGAGCGTGCGTGTATTTATTCTGTGCTACTTCCTCAACTTTAATGCCATTTAATGTAACTTTGCATATTGCCACACAGTGAGCGCATATGTCAGCATTATGAGACTCTTTTTTTATGCCCAGTACACAGTAACTCTGATGCCATAGACAAATGTGTTCTTCTAGACGGGATGTATACACACAAACAACAGATTTGATTCCAAATTCTGTCTGTGGCACCCAGGGGACTGATGGCACTTTTTTTTTTTTTTTTTTAAATGGAGGAATCAATTTGAATTCCTTTCAGCTTTTTGATTCTCTTTGGTAATTGAAATTGCATGGTCCACAGACTGGTTTAATATTGTTCTTGAGTCCCCCTGCTTCCTGGGAGAGGCTTGCACATGTATGTGTGTGTGAGAGCGAAAGTAAAACAGCATGAGAGAGATGTAATAGGTGGAATTTATTTTGACTTGATTAATATTAAAATAAAAATGGTTATGCTTATATAAAGCACATATAAAGCAAATATGTAATTATATCTTTACATATATAGGTAATGTTCATCCATTTTCAATTAAGAACTGTAATGAACAGAATTACTTCAACTAGAGTTTTGCAAACTACAGACTTGCAAACATTTGACTATAACCACTTACAGTCCAGTGAATTTATGCAGAGGTCTAAGTGTGTGCATAGAGCAATTTTAAGCTAATTTAAAAAATACGGTTAATGGAAAAATGTGCTGACATGTCTAAATATGGTAAATATGGTAACCGTATTTGTAAAATTAGCTTCAAACTGCTCTATGTATATATGAAGAGTGCAGATTCAAAACCAGCTAAAAGCCATCTCGGTCAAAAATGAGATAATGATATGAGTGAATGCTCCTGACACATAGTATATGTCCATCAAATACTTTTACTTCAAACTAGCTAAATTCCAGCCTCGGCCCAATCAGAAGTACCAGAACTTACATAGAAACCTATACAAAGTAGCCAGAAAGAAATGCTAATTTTAAAGAAATACTTCAGATGGATTTAGAGGCTTTTGCATCTGAACTCTTCATATATATATGTTTTTGTGCAAGTGTAGCAAAGTGCATTTAACTTAATTCATAAAGTATTTTAATGAAACACATTCTCGGAGTATCTCTCATAAGCATGCTTTCACTCAAACAGTACATGCCACTACAGTTCAAAGGCTTGAGATTTTTTGACAGAAATTCATACTTTTACATAGCAAGGATGCATTAAATTGATTTAAATTGTACAATTTCAAATAAATGCAGTTCTTCAAACTTTTTGTTCAGTGCCACTGAAGACTAGGGTAATAGCTGCACAAAAACAAAACAAAACAAAAAAATAAATAAATAAATAAAAAATCAGCCTTGCCATTACAAGAATAAAATACATTTTAATATAAGTTTAAACATAAGTTATGGTAAATAAAATAAAATTAAATAAAATTAAAAAAAAAAAAAAAATCACAATTTTATTGTTTATTGTTTACTTTTTTTTTTTTTTTTTTTTTTTAATAAATGACAAATAAATCAAATCAAATAAATGACGCCTTGATCAAAATAAAGAGTCTTAATAATAAAATAATAATAATAGACGTGATCCGGGTAAAGATAGGGTGTTTAGTTTACATTTAAGAAGGGGTTATGGGTAGGCATGAGGTCAGCAGTGTTCTTATAGATGTAACTAGAAATTAATGAATTATGTAAGTACAGGAAGGCAATTTTAAATGTAAGTACTTTTGTGTGTGTGTGTATGTAAAAAATATTCATTTAAAGTACATAGTAGTTAAAGATACTTAATATAAAATGGGTCTCCTTTCAAAAACATAATTTATTCTGACCTCATATGTGACCCTGGACCACAAAACCAGTCTTAAGTAGCATGGGTATATTTGTAGCAATAGCCAAAAATGCATTGTATGGGTCAGAATGATCAATTTTTATTTTATGCCAAAAATAATTAAGATATTAATTCAAGATCATGTTCCATGAAGATATTTTGTACATTTCCTACCGTAAATATATCAAAACTTTATTTTTGATCAGTAATATGCATTGCTAAGAACTTCATTTGGACAACTTTAAAGGCAATTTTCTCAATATTTAGATTTTTTTGCACCCTCAGATTCCAGATTTTCAAATAGTTGAATCTCGGCCAAATATTGTCATATCCTAACAAACCATATCAGTGGAAACCTTATTTATTCAGCTTTTAGATGATATATAAATCTCAGTTTTTCTAAAAAAAAAGACCTTTATGACTGGTTTTGTGGTCCAGGGTCACATATTATTGTTGTTATTGTTATTACTATTATTGTTGTTGTTGTTGTTTGTGCAACATTGTTTACCACTAACTCAATTGCAACAGTTGAATGTTTTCTATGTGCACATGGTTTCTGCCTGTCTAAACTTCTCTTGTCAAGGTCACAGAAGCGAGCAGTTCAGCAGTCAGCCATGACAGGCAAACAATCCCATGATGAAGTTGTGCAGAGGGGCAGGCAACTCATTCAAAAGGGCAACAAATCAGTCCGTTGCATCTTTTGGGGGGTGAAAGACCATTTTTTTTTTCTTTCTTTTCTGTAAGGGCCCATTTCCAAACCATTGAGATTTTTCACAGCGGTCTATGACCTATGCCTGACATTTCGGGAGAGTAACACTTACTGACGTGGACCATAAACTGTGTCTTCATAGTCCTATTCATCCTGCATTGGACACATAGTGGAGGCTGTTATGCTTTTGAAATGACGTTTGGTTACAAATGAAGGGAGCCGATGAAGGCCTGCCATTGTGACATAAGCATTGACGACAACATAGTGTTGAAATATAGCTCCATCTGAAGAAAAATTGCCTTCATAAAAGAACATAGCTCAATCTTTTTGAATAGTTTACATGAGGGGTATAGTGTTATGTGTGCCTTGGTATTTTGATGGAGGTGCCATTTGTAACATAATTGGAGTCATCCTTTTAGTCAACTTTCTTTAAAACTGCTGTTTGAGCATGCATGTGTTCTCGTTCCTCCTGTTGCGAAATTGCGGATTGTTTTCAAGGAAGGAAGAACAGAACTATCACACCATGGCAGAGATATTTAGGTTCACAATGTACCCAATTTTCCTCAAAACCTGTATTTTGGTGCATTTTGTTCCTGTTTTATTTCCCTGCTGTGTCATTGACATTCATTCGCAGTACTCATTTAGACCGGTTCATAAACCTACACAGCAGCCGCTGTCCATGGTCCTGAACAGACCATGGATAAAACATGGCTTACACAAAAAAATCCTCCCTGCACTAAATACGTTTATAGTGGGAGCCCCATTTGCATGTATTCCCTTTGAAACCTCAGTCAATTTCATATGTGCCAAACTACCATCCACGATCCAGAAACATTGTAGTATCTCTCTATACTTCATGTGTTGACCTTTGCAATCTGTTTAATTTTTCCCCCACAAATCCTACTTTTATTAAATTAGCACAACATGGACATGATTTACTAAAATAAGGGAACAAGAATAATAAACTGGAGGGAATTAATTCTTATTTTGTCACTATAATAAATATATTTTTGTCTGTGTGTCATGTGCAGGGCTCCATATGTAACGGAGAGTGAGTGACGAGAGACGAGCGGATCCACATGCGAGCTTTTATTGGGACGAGACAGATACATGGTCGAACTGGCAGGGTCAAACAACATAGCAGACAGGGATAACGTAGGCGAGGCACAATCGGAGTCCGTGAAACAGGCGTAAGTCCAATCGGGAGCGAACAATGTCCGTGAAGGGTAATCCGAGAGAATGGTCAGGCAGGCGAGAGATCCGATAAACACTAGGAAACGCTAGGAAACGCTAGGAAACACTGGGAAACACTGGGAAACTACTACTATCCATAACATGAACTGGGACGGTCTGGGGCTTTTATAGAAAGCCTGATTGGTCACGGGGGTTGACGCAATCAGTGCGGTGGAGGATGGGAGATGCAGTCCGAGATACAGAGTGACAGTCAAGCGTGAACGAAAAGGTGAGAGTGACATCTGGTGGTGGGTAGTCCGCAGAGCACCGACCAGATTCGTGACATAGCCCCCCCCCAAGGAGCGGCTTCCAGACGCTCCAACAGAAACAACAGAAAAACAGTCCAGGGGAGCGGTGGGGGGCCAGGAGACTGAGGCAGAACCGGCTGGGCAAAGGCCCTCCAGGGCGGAGCAGGAGGCGGAGCAGCCCTCCGAGGCGAAACAGGAGGCGCAGCAGCCCTCCGGGGCGGAGCAAGAGGCGGAGCAGCCCTCCGGGGCGGAACAGGAATCCGCGTCTCGGTCTGGGACCTAGGGAAAGCAGGGACAGAGGAGGTAGACAGAATAGGGGAAGGAGGCGGAGCGGCCCTCCGGGGCGGAGCAGGAGGTGGAGCGGCCCTCTGGGGCGGAGCAGGAGGCAGAGCGGCCCTCCGGGGCGGAGCAGGAGGCAGAGCGGCCCTCCGGGGCGGAGCAGGAGCCCTCCGGGCCGGAGCCGGAGGCAGAGCAGGAGGCCCAGGAGCCCTCCGGGGTGGAGCTGGAGGCGAAGCAGGCGACGCTGGAGCAGGCGACGCTAGAGCCCTCCAGGGCAGAGCCGGAGGCTGAGCAGGAGGCGCCGCACTAGGCGGAGCGGCCCTCCAGGGCGGAGCAGGAATCCGCGTCACGGTCTGGGACCTGGGGAGAGCAGGGACAGAGGAGGCAGACAGAGTAGGGGGAGGAGGTGCAGCAGCCCTCCGGGGCGGAACAGAAGGCAGAGCAGGAGGCGCAGCAGCCCTCTGGGGCGGAACAGGAGGCGCAGCAGCCCTCCGGGGCGGAACAGAAGGCTGCGTCATAGACTGAGACCTGGGGAGAACAGTGACAGAGGATGCAGACAGAAAAAAGGGAGAAGCAGAGAGTTTAGCGGTTAACGCCCCCTCCATAAGAGGTTCTACGGCAGGCGCCGACACCTCTGGAGGCATTGGCGCAGCTTCTCCGATGGGGAAGGTCTCTGGAGCAGACTTGTAATCAGAGGGGAGCTCTGGAGCAGGCTGGAGACCAGACGAGAACTCTGCAGCAGGCTTGAGATCAGACGGGAGCTCTGGAGCAGGCTTGAGATCTGATGGGAGCTCTGGAGCAGGCTTGAGATCTGACGGGAGCTCTGGAGCAGACTGGTGAACAGACGTGGCCTCAGGGGTTGATTTGTGAAAAGACGTGACCTCAGGAGCTGACTTGTGAACAGACGTGACCTCATGGGGCACAGTGTGCAACCCACACACACCAGATGGCAACCGCCATTAACGGAAGAGCAGCAGCGGGAGGTTGTGGTGGGTCCAGTACACTGGCTTTCATGATAGGCCATGATTGTGGGAAATCAGACGAGGCATGGCACGGCTCTGGACGGTCAGACGAGACGTGACTTGGCTCTAGACAAATAGACGAGACATGACGAGGCACTGGGAGGTCTGATGAAACATGGAGAAGCTCTGGGCCGTCAGGCGGGACGTGACTTGACTCAGAGCGGTCAGGCGGGACGTAGCTTGACTCAGAGCGGTCAGACGAGGCGTGACCGTGGAATCACAGCTTTGGCTTGGCCTGACTCGGAAGCTTGGTTGGAGGCTGAAGCTTGACTGGAGGCTGAAGCTGCATTAAAACAGGACTTGGAAACTTGACTTGACTCACAAAGATCTGCTGTGACCTGGCTTGGCTCATGGAGATCAGCAGTGACTTGACCTGGCTCGTGACGATCAGCAGTGACTTGACCTGGCTCGTGAAGATCAGCAGTGACTTTACTTGGCGCAGGAACGACCGCCTTGACGTTGTTGGACTTGGAAGCTTGACTGGACTTGGAAGCTTGACTGGACTTGGAAGCTTGACTGGACTCTGGAACAGCAGTCGTAGCTTGACCTGGCTCAGGAGACACGGCTGTAACCTGACTTGGCTCGGGAACGACAGCTGTAACGTGACTTGGCTCGGGAACGACAGCTGTAACTTGGCTTGGCTCCTGGCTTGACTCGTGGTGCACAGCTGTGACTTGGCGTGACTCGTGAGGACCAGCAGTGTGTTGGCTTGACTCGTGGAGAACAGCGACTGTGTCTTGACCTGACCCTGTTGCTGGGCCAGACTTGGAGGCCTGACTTGACCTTGGAGCGGCAGCCGGAGCTTGACTTGACTCAGAAGATGCACCTGCAACTTGACTTGGCTCTGGAAGAGTGGCCTTAGCTTGGTTTGGCCGGGGAGACGCTTGACTTGACACTGGAAATGAAGCGGTGTCCTGACTTGTTTTTGTAGGAACAGCAACTGTAACATGACTTGACTTGGCAGAAACAGCAGCCGTCACGTAACGGCACTCCATCTTGGCTGCCCATACAGCAATTAGAGGTGAGTCCAGCACGTGGGCCATCATGTGAGCTGGCTGTGGGAGGGCAGCCATCTTGTGAACAGATTTGGGGATGGCGGCCATCTTGTGCAGTGGCTCTGGCGTGGCAGCCATCTTGTGCAGTGGCTCTGAAAACACAGCTGCAATTTGACTTGACTTGGGAACTTGACTTGACTCAGGAAACACAGCTGCAACACTATATGGCTCTGGTATGGCAGCCGTGACGTGACAGAGCTCTGTCTTCGCCGCCATCTTGTGAACGGGCTCTGTAGTCACCGCCATTGTGTGGACGCGCTCCGGCGCGGCCGCCATCTTGTGCGCGGGCTCTGCTGACGCCGCCATAGCATGAGCGCGCTCCGACACGGCCGCCATTTCACGAGCGATCCAGGCGGTAAACTTGTTTGTGGCGTCGTGATCCGGCGTGACCGCCAGTCTGCGAGAGGGATGCGCGGCTGCCATGTCCGCGTTGTCGCCTTCCTCTTTCGCGACCCCCACAGTACAAGGCGAACCAGCACACAGCAAAGCAAAGTTCATAAATGCGTCTAATGATGAACGCGGACCCTCGCGTCTGAGTTTCGCCTTTCGTCACAAAAAATCTCAACGATTGTACAGTCCGGGAGGGTGGAATAATTGGAAATAGCCAAAAACTCACGGATGTATTGCTCGCGTGAACGTGGTCCTTGTCTGATCCGGAAAATAATTCTGTCAGTGTCCATGTCGAATGAATGTCCGGGGTGAAAGCTGCTGGATCCTGTGTTGACGGATAGTTCTGTAACGGAGAGTGAGTGACGAGAGACGAGCGGATCCACATGCGAGCTTTTATTGGGACGAGACAGATACATGGTCGAACTGGCAGGGTCAAACAACATAGCAGACAGGGATAACGTAGGCGAGGCACAATCGGAGTCCGTGAAACAGGCGTAAGTCCAATCGGGAGCAAACAATGTCCGTGAAGGGTAATCCGAGAGAATGGTCAGGCAGGCGAGAGATCCGATAAACACTAGGAAACACTAGGAAACGCTAGGAAACGCTAGGAAACACTGGGAAACACTGGGAAACTACTACTATCCGTAACATGAACTGGGACGGTCTGGGGCTTTTATAAAAAGCCTGATTGGTCACGGGAGTTGACGCAATCAGTGCGGTGGAGGATGGGAGATGCAGTCCAAGATACAGAGTGACAGTCAAGCGTGAACGAAAAGGTGAGAGTGACATCTGGTGGTGGGTAGTCCGCAGAGCACCGACCAGATTCGTGACACCATATATTTTGCTACAATAGTAAGCTAATACATTTCTGTTTTGATTTCTTCAGTTAAACCAAACTTTTGTGTCAGTTTGTAGTAATCTTCAAGTTTTCACTTGTTTTTCAAAATGCTGGTGAAGTGACTCTCAGAGCAGTTCTGGAGATGAAGTTATGTGAGTTTCCTCACCTTTAACCTTTTTCCTACTTTTTCCCATGCTGCTTTGTGTGAATTATGAGAGTAACTTTCGAACTGTAAACAACTGCCAAAAAAAACTCCTCACTCCTCAACCACTGAACATCAAAAGGAAACTTAAAACAGTAAAAGCATTAGCAAATTACTATCAGCAGACCTTGAACCTCAAAGGCTCAGATGAGTGTTTCAGCAACAGTATTGTGGATGTGTAAAATATTACTCTATAGTAATAAATCTATATTATGTAACATGCATGTTGTGTTAATTAAAAATGCTCCATCATTAACTCTGATGGATATTTAATTTGCTTTTCCTCATTTTGACAGATAAATACTGTATTTTCCAGCTTTGGAAATATTCCAGTAAACACTGCAGAAAGTGATTAGAAGTGAAAAAGGGGAGCAAACTAAGTTTTAAAGTGCCACTTCAAACAGGAAGTGCCACTCATAATTTAAAACGCAGTAGACTCATTTTGGAAAAGAGAATGGTAAGATGTCAGACTCTTATAAAGCTTGTTCAGTTTGTGAAACCACAGCATGTAGACCTCTTATTTCCGTATCACAAGCACTAGTCCACATTGCGATTTGAACCTGATTACTTCTACAAAGTGATGTTTGATTTATTACTTCAAAATGTGCCAAATTCTGTGACATTCCTCATTATTATGGCTGCATTCTGTGACTCCATCAGCATTTTCTGCATCACACAAATCATAAGATCATGTAAGCGCCAGCCTGTGCTCATTCTAGAACATGCCAAGTCAACAGGTTTAAGAAGGTAAGTTTAATTGGAAGACCAAAGTTATTCTCAATTGAGAGTTTGAATGAAGCACACATTTTTTCTCACTTTTTCACATCTTGGCAAGGTCTCCTATAATGAAGGCCCTTGATTCCATATGTGTTTGATCACATATGGAGTACAAGGAAGCAACGTGCGGAAGAAATGTAACTACTGCTCAACGCAGTAGTGACTTGACATAGAATCCATATAAGCCTGTACTCCTGCCAACCCCATAAAATGGGTCACTGTTAAATTATTGCCCTTCAATAATGTTTTTAATAGCCATTTCAGGTGCGTAATTAAGTGGAATAATAATATCATTTAATGGATGTTTTGCATTATTTAAAAAATACATACATATATGATTGGCTTTTCTGTAATCTGAACTTCTGTTCCTACACAAACAACGAATGTGCTATAAATTGCGAATATTACTTCTACACTAATTGATGTGTTCAAACAGAGAACATTTTTAATGAGATTCACAAAAATGTAATTTTCACGCATGGCTCCATAACAGAGCGAGATATGTATTGAATATTGAATGCTATTATCTTTTTCCTTCCGGAAATATAAAGTCTTTGAACTTGCATTTTATTTAAGATCTCTTAGAATTCAGCAGGGTCATCACTGGATTCAAACTGATTTGTTTAAATATGCCACAGGCAAAAGATTTGACTAATTAGGCATGTGCTTGGACGTCTCTTAGAATGTGACATTTGAAGCTGTTGCAAAGTGCTGGAAATGTGAAAAGCACAAAGCAGCAGCAGGACTGGAGGTCGACTGTCTTCACTCTTGAAATGTTCCTCTTTGAAGCTACAAACAGACTTTAATGGGTTTTTATTCTGTATTTCTGACGGCTTTGTACTGTAACTATGCATGCTTATGTGATTGTAATGTGAAAATATGATGGGCGTTAATGATATAGCTAGTGCGTATGTCTGCAATGATTTCTGATGATATGATTCATACAGACAAAAATATTAAACGCATCATATTCATTGCAATTTACATAAACACTCTTGTTAAACAATTTTACCCATTCAAAATGATCTCATTAGTTCTCAAACATTATAACATTCTGTGGCATAATATATTCAAGGAATATGGTCATGGTTCTTCTATTATTTCTATTTCCAAGTTTGGTGGATTTCTGCATGTATCCCGTGAGGGGAAAAAATACACTTAATTCGAAAATGGTTACAACATTTTTCCCTATTACCTTACAGAGCGATGCGTTGAGTTTCTGCTATTACCTAGTTGGATTTGGCCCAAGAGGCCACTTCTGCGAAAACACAGAGAACGCAGTAAACTAATTCTGACATCATTGTAGTCTGCCTGGAGCTATATTCAACAAACAATTGAAACAAGAGATTAATAAATCAGATACCAACACCGTGGCATATTTTCAATTATTTCATATGAAAGTGAATCTGTTTGCTATCTCACATCAAAATGTTCACAAAGCTTAATGACTGAACTAATCATAGAAGTTGATTGTGTTCCCTATAAACATATGCTGTGTTGTGACCATGAGTGCAACCCTGTTTATTTGTGTGTGTGTGTGTGTGTGTGTGTGTGTGTGAGAGAGTGTGTGATTTATGTGGAGATCTAATGCTGATAAAGCAAGACTGCTATCTCTTGTCATCAGTTTGTGTCTCTCTCTCTCTTTAACAAATCTAATTATAACTGTCAGATATTCCCAAGTAGCCCCTCACAGTGCTCGTCAGAGTTATTTGTCCTTGAAAATTTCTCCTTGATCCTTCTGTTCTTCACTTTTGTGCTGAGCAAATATTAAGGTTTGGTTTAAAAGTGCATATTCTATGATACACTTCTTTCCCGCCATTTAAAAGTTGGGTAAAACTAAAATTCTGAAATAGTTTTACAACATATTGGCTTGGTTTGATATTACTGGTTTAGAAATCCATTGAAACTATGTGTGCCCTTTAATTCTGTGTCAATATTATAGTAGATTTACTTTAGCAGACTTCAGACTATATGCTTATTCTGGCCTAGAACTACAGAAGAAAAGAATGGGTTGCCTGATCTCCCCACAAATCAACACCGGTTTGCTTTTCTAAACATGACATCTGGATGTGACTAAATCTGAAAGATTGATGTACTGTACTGTAACTCTAAAAAAGTAGAATCTTGGTGAAGCTGAAAGTGTTTAGGTCTGTTTATTTGCTCTTTATTCTATTGAGTCTCTAAACAAACTTTGAACTTTATGAACTGACAATTTCATACCTGAACCTTCAATCTGTTGGCAAACATAACTTTTTCTTCTTCCTGGAAATGTTTGTTTCCTGGCAGACTGATAAAAACCTGTGTTTCCTGACCACTCCACTGGCAATTTCGCACAGCACTTGCTGTTTTTTTTTTTTTGGCCAATATGCAGCAGACGGTCAGTGATGGTCCATGAGCTGTGTGTGGCCGTGCCATCTAAGACTGTGACTAATAAGGTAGTGACCCTTAAGGCCACTGTTGACCTCTATAATGTACTTTAAATATTATCTCTCATTTGTCATATGTTTCTTAGGTCAGCATTTTAAGGAGAAAATTACCAACATTCTTCAAATATCTTATTATGTGTTGAACAGAAAAAAGAAACTTTTGTCAGCACCTCTGTTTTCCAAAGGGTGTTAGAACAGGAAAACCAGTGATCATTTTCAATCCTGCAGCCTCAATTGTTGTCACAGGTAGTAGGGATAAAGCACACAGTCCAGGAGTATAATCCAAGACAGAGTCTTTAACAGAGAATTCCAAATGCTGGAGAACAAGATTAACGCAAGGCATGGGAACAGAGGAAAGGAAAGGAAAGGTTGTGACGTGTGGCCAAGTATGGTGACCCATATTTGGAATTTGTGCTCTGCATTTAACCCATCCAAGTGCACACACACGGCAGTGAGAAGTGATCAAACACACACACACACACACATGTCTGGTTTATTATCTTTGTGGGGACTCTCCATAGGCGCAATGGTTTGTATACTGTCCACACTGTATTTTCTATCCCCTTACCCTAACCCTAACCCTACCCCTACCCCCCCTACCCCTACCCCTACCCCTACCCCTACCCCTACCCCTACCCCTAAACCTAAACCTACCCCTAAACCTACCCCTAAACCTAACCCTTACAGAAAACTTTCTGCATTTTTACTTTCTCAAAAAATCTCATTCTGTATGATTTATAAGCTTTTGTACCCATGGGGACCACAAGCCGGTCCCCACAATCGGTGCCTTGCTCAAGGGACTCACCTCAGTCGTGATATCTAGGGTGGAGAGAGCACTAGTTATTCACTCCCACCACCTTCAATCCCTGCCGGACCTGGGACTTGAACCCGCAACCTTTCGGTTACAAGCCTGACTCCGTAACCATTAGGCCACGGCTGCCCTGAAAACAGAGAGCTTATAAACGGAGGGAACGTAATCAGTGAGAGCAGAAACAGTTGTGGAGCATTTGGTTACTCAGGGAACAGATTAACAAGGGAACGTAGGTAAATGGGGAACACAGTAACTGAACCAAAACAGAACAGAAACAGAACTAAACATGATATAATCGCCCCCTCCTGGAAAGGCACGTCCTCACGCCGACAAGTCCAAAAGAGGAAGGAGGATGGGGGTTTTTGAGGAGGGAGAGGAACTCAAGAGGGCCAAACAAAACTAAATCCAGTACTTGAGTCCAAGGAGGAGTGGAGGTTGGGAACAGCCAGGGAGAAGCCAGGAGCAGGCGGAGCCCGATGGATAGCCAGAGGCCAGTCAGGATGGCGGTCCACAGTGGAGGTGCTGGAGGAAGCTGGAGGAAGGAGCCATGGTGGAGTTAGGGTTGACTGATGGAGCTGGAGCCGGTGAAAGAGGACAGAGAGCCACAGAGCCAGGGTGATACCGAGGATATGGAGGGCCAAGGCGGAGATGACAGCTCAGGTGACCAAGGCGGAGGTGGGGAGCCAGAGCAACAGAGAACCGAGGTGGAGCCAGAGGGAAGGAAGAGCCAGAGGGATGGAAGGACCACGACTTACCAAGGTGGAGCTGGAGGGACGAGGAAGCTCGGTGGAGCCAGTGGGATGACGGGCCACTGTGGAGACAAGGGAGCTAGGAGCCAAGGCAGAGCTGATGGGTCAAAGAACCAAGGTGGATCCAGGCCTCAGAGGCTGGAGGTGGAGACAGGGGATCCTCATGCTAAGGCAAAACTGTAGACTGGAAGACACGCAGCAAGACAAAGTTCCAAGATGGCACTGATGGTGAACTGAGGGCCTGACATGAATGAATGGAGACAGGGCTGACGGACTGGTTGGTTTTAGGGGGGAGAGGGAGGCTGGGCGGGAACATGAGAGTCACAGCGAGCTCAGAAGATGCAGGAAAGCTTGACGGAACAAGTGGAGACTTAGGAGACGTAGAAGATCCAGAAACATATAGTATAACCTCCCCAACCCGGTCTATTAAATCCTCTTCATTAAAACAGTCCAACGGCAACTCACCCTCAGATGTGAGAGTGTGGGTGGGGTCCAAATCCATTCCCTCGATTTTCATGAGGACTTCCACGGTGATGCACAGTGTTGCTGGCTCACGCAACTGGTCAGATGTATCTTGAGGTTCTGGCTCCAGGATTTTGCCAAGTAAGACATGTTCCTGGATTAACATCTTTTGTTGATCCTGGATCTACATTATTGTCCAAAAACATTGACCTAACCCTATCCCTACCCCTACACTGTAAAAAATAAAAAACACAATTTGATGAGTCAGCTTAAAATAATTTGTTACCCTGCTGCCTTAAAATTTTAAGCTCAGTCAACTAAAATAAGTTTATTCAACTTGAAATGTTAAGTTGTACTAAGTAACAACTTAGATATTTGTGTTTGCTAAACTCGGCAGATGGGTAAGTAATCCAGCTGCCTTAAAATTTTAAGTTGATTCAACTCAAATATCTAAGTTGTCACTTAGTATAATTTAACATTTCAAGTTGAATGAGTTTTTGAGTTGACTGAACTTAAAATTTTAAGGCAGCCAGGTTACAAATTATTTTAAGTTGACTCAACAAATAGTTTTTTACAGTGTAACCCTACCCATAATTTATTCCTAAAATCAGAAGGAAATAATAGTTGAACAACAAGGGTGTAGAACTGACATTTCCTGTTAACTTATCCCTCAATTCTGATTGGTTGCTTGGAATGTTGCACTTGGTGAAATCACGTTCACCCTCCAGGGCGATGATCCACTCTGTCGCTCTGTTTTGCGATGGCTCGTCAATCGTGGTGGGCTCTCAGGAGACAACTGCCAGGAGACAACTGCCACTACACAATACTAATGTAAGACAAGGGAACTGAGGAAAACATAGGGCTTATAAACACAGGGAACCTAATCAGTAAGAACAGAAACAGGTGGGGAGCAATTGGTAACTAAGGGAACAGATTAACAAGGGAACACATGTAAACGGGGAATACAGAAACTGATCCAAAACAGAACGGAAACAGAACCAAATTGTCACTTTTGATCAAATTAATGCTTTCTTGCTGAATAAAAGTATTCATTTCTTTCCAAAAAACATTCTTTAAAATATTAGAATATCACAAGCAAACAAATAATTCATGCCAAGCGACAAAAAGTAGTTAGCATAACAAACATCCAGAGCAGAATGTGCAAAATGCAAAGTGCATATATTCAGATATCAGTATCAAACTTTACAGAGAAAAGTTTTGGTATTTGCATGTTGTGTTATTCCTGATTCATATACAGCCAACAGCAAAGTTCCTCTGTCACCCACACACACATGCTTGCAGTGATGCCAACAAGTGCACCAGACTCTCATTGTCTGTGTGTCTCACTCTCTCCACTTTAGACTGCAAGATTCATGTGAGAAAGACAGTGACACTTTAAGACACTTGTGCCAGGCTGTTGGCTGCAGTGCGATGTATGTGTGTATGCTTTTGTGTGTGCCAATAACAGTCCATCCTTTAGGCTGCCGGAAGATAGTGTGGATGAGGGTCCAGCCATGGTGCAAGATCACTCTCTGAGCCAATTGTAAGAGCGAAGGTGTGATCTGAACAGCAGGGAAAACCCCAGGGTACTCACACTATTCACCCAGCCAACTGAGAGAGGCCTGGGGACACACACGCACACACACACACACACGCACAGACAAACAATGGACAGAGAAGATGAAAAAAAAAATAACATACAGAACATACAGATCACAAAAAACTAAATGTAACACATTTAGCAGCACTGTTATCACCCTACTCAACACCTCGCTTGTCTTTTTCCTCTTCTACAACTTCCGTTCTGCATCCACCACTTTTATAAGACCAGTATAAAGTCAATCAGTGAAATAAAAACCTTTAATATAGACACTTCTATACTGTCTTTTTCCCTCTTACTCAGATGTAGATGAGTTTTTAGAACAAATTAGGAAAAATTTAGCATTATATCACTTGTTTATCATTTGATTCCCTGCAGTACAATCAAAATGTCCAAACAGCTGATAAAAACATCACAATAATCCACAAGTAATCAATATAACATACATCCATCAGTTTATATCTTGTGAAGTGCAAAAGCTACATGTTTGTCAGAAACTTTAAACCAACTCAACTTTTAACCATCGCTTCTAGGCAAAATACCACTCCATAATCCTTAATAATGCTTTTTTCAGTAAAAAAACGCCATCCCCTGTTATCCCCTCACATCACTGATATATTAGTTTAGAACTGTTTTAGGCTGTTTTGGCTTGTAAGTGGTACTTCATCTGTGCATATTTCTCTCCTCACTGAAGAAAACAATTTTATGGATAAAGGGCTCGTATTTTAGCTAAAAACTACATTGTGAAGTTAAAAATGCCGTAATGAAGTTAGAAACAACTCAAGATTTACAAACACTCAGCTTTTCTCTTTGAAATCAATTACAGTTGAAATCTCTGTTGCAGTTTAAATACTTTCCCGCTCATTGTTACTCACCTTCAAGCCATCCTAGATGTATATCTTTGACTTTCTTCTTTACAGGGCTGCCACCTAAAAGTCGACTAACCATTAGTTGACGAGAAGAGGCTTGGTTGACCAAAATTTATTAGTAAAAATCCACAGGAAGTGGCGAAGTAACGCAGTCTGTGACGGACAGATCACTAACAGCTGGTCTTTGAGGTAATACAGTACATCGGGCAGGACATCCAAATGCTCATTTATCAACCTAAAATATTTTTTTAAATCTGAAACATGTATGTAGTAGTAGCTTTACATGCACTTAAAAAATGATTTGTTGGACTTACTTAAAAAAGACTGTCAAGTGGTTCCACGCAACTACACTGAGTAATTTGTACAAGTAACAATTTAGTTGTATGAACAAAAACAATTCAAGTAAACTGACAAAATTTCTTGAAGTAAATACAAATCATTTGAATTTGTCACTGTTACATATTGAATATATGTGTTGTTTACTTAATAATTTTATGTTAAATTTATAAAAGTTTATTACGTAATGTGAACTCATTTATTAATTTAATTTACCTTATTACCTTATTAATTATTTGCTCTATGAGTGCAAGTAAAAAAACATTAATGTCAAGCATTTTTTAGAAACAAAATACATTTATTTTCTTCTCAAGGTCTTACAATGAGCAACTTCTTCAAGAAATTGTAATCATTCTCAGTTCAAGATAGGCAACAACATTCTTGTCAACAGAAAAAGTTCTTCCCAAGGTCTTGTGATGTAATACAGATTCATGCTGTATATGACACTCAATGCAGAACACAAGCCTAGGTGACATCTCCATGCTTCTGTACTTTTAGTTGATTCCAAAACCTGATGGAGGGTCACAGACCAGGTTTGATGATGTAAATTCCAATGGCTGTATTAGTCAGGTCTCTTTCAGCATTCACAAAGTCCTAAAAGGAATGAAAACAGTAAAGCTGTTCAGTAATTTTCATTACACCAACAAATGCAGGTTGCAAATTTAACATCACTTATTGATGAGAATTATGTATCCACAGACCTTAGTCGGGTCATATTAATTTTAGACAGGAATAAATAGGGCTGTAAGTAATTCAATGCATTCAATGAATTGTACTGTTGTTTAACAACATACATTTTCAAGAAAAAAAAAAAAAAAAAAAAAAAAAAAACTTTCAGTGGACAAACTCCATGAAACTCCAAACTCCAGTTTTAAAAGTTGTCAGTTTTATGCAGGACCTTTATGCAGTGTATAATTGTAAAGACTGTAAATCCATCCCTTACAGTCTAATTTTCATGTTAAATTCAATATGCCATCTAACCTGACTAAGATCTATTGTCTGTGCCTTAATGTTTTACATCCATGTGTCGCCTAATCTGACACTGGATTTCAAGGTACAACAAAGCAATCAACAATCACTAAAACTACAACTGCTACCATGTTAGTTACTAAGCTACTCAGGTTTAAGTGTTTCATTAAAAAACTACTGTATATACAAAAAAATAAAAAAAAAATAAAAAACAATATATATATATATACACTACCGTTCAAAAGTTTGGGGTCAGTAAGACTTGTAATAGTTTTTAAAGAAGTATCTTATGCTCATCAAGGCTGCATTTATTTGATTAAAAATATAGAAAAAAAACAGTAATATTGCAAAATGTTTTTACAATATAAAATATTTTAACATACTTTAAAATAGAATTTATTGCTGTGATGAAAAGCTGAATTTTTATCAGCTGTTACTCCAGTCTTAAGTGTCGCATGATCCTTTAGAAATCATTCTAATATGCGGATTTATTATTAGAATGATCAATGTTGGATAATATCAACAGTTGTGCTGCCAAATATTTTTTTGGAACCTGTAATTTTTTTTTTTTCAGGATTCTTTCATGAATGACAAGTTTAAAAAGTACAGTGTTTATTCAAAATATAAATATTTTATAACAATGTAAATCATTTATTATTAACTTTTAATAAACTTTTAATTATTAACCTAATACATCCTTGGTGAATAAAAGTATTACTTTAAAAAAAAAAAAAAAAAAAAAACAATAACAATGTACTGACCCCAAACTTTTGAATGGTAGTGTATATATTTATATAATTTTGTTGTTGTTGTTGTTCTTCCACTATACAGTTGATTACTGTATTGTATTGTCTAGTGTTCAAAAGAATGCCTGAGAACACTGTATACTCCTTCATTAGGATTTCATAGTCTTCATTAAACGACAGTTCACCCAAAAATTAAAGTTTTGTCCTTATTTACTCACCCTCAAGTTGTTCCAAACATGTATGATTTTCATTCTTGTGTTGAACACAAAAGATATTTTAAAGAACGTTAGTAACTAGACAGTTGACAGTAGCCACTGACTTACATATATTTTTTTTTTCCATACTATAGAAGTCAATTGCTGTCTGGTTACCAACATTCTTCAAAATATCTTCTTTTGTGTTCAACAGAAGAAAGAAAATCATACAGGTTTGGAATGACATGAGGGTGAGTAAACGATGACAAAGGTTTGGGTGAACTATCCCTTTAAGATACACAGATCCAAATTGAGTCTGTATTGTTCTGTGGAAAAAAATTAAGAACAGACAAAATTACAATTCACCATGCCAAAGTGAAAACAAGCATCATATCAAAAACAGATATTACAAACCTTCTCAGTGACAGCCATTAGTTTACACATGTTCCATCCTGCAACTCCTTTATTGGTAGATGCTGGCCAGTTTACTTCTGTATCCACCCAGTGTTTGTCTAAATCAGTTGAGTGGTGGTAATTCAAGTAAACTTAGCAGCAATCTAGAGATTTAAAAGACATAACACAACACTCAGGATATCTTTCATTTTTAAATTTACATTCAGGGATATTCAATGAAATCTGAAGACAAAAAGCAATTAGGCTACCTCCACATGGGTTTGAAAAACTAAATAGAACATCGTAAACACTAGTATCCTTAGCATATGAACGATTAAGATAACTCCGTAGTACATTCCATGTTAATTCCATATTATATAGTGGATGGGAAACAATTACTGTGACCAAATTAGCCATGTATTAACCTAACATTATAGTGCTTTAAAAATTGCCATCTAGTTGACACTGTTATTTTGCAGTCCTTACATTGCCACATGCTTGTTTTGAGAGAGAAACACGAGTTAGCATAACTGACTAAAATGGAAACATACTAGAGAATGAAAATATAGCCTGTATGGAACAGATTAGCATTGCCAGGCACCAAAATATACTGATAACTTTAATAAAAACCCTTTGTGCAGACTTAAATCACTTTTTCAAAGCAGTATTTATCAGGATGGTAAAGAATTTAATTCATACCTGACAAGCAGAGTCAACCGCATCTTCTCCTCAACGTGGTTGGTCTGTCTTCTGTTGCAGCTACGGTGCACCTAAAGGTCCATTCTATATCGTTTTAATAATTTGTGCGTTTCACTCATTATTGTTAAGTTGACTGAACAAACACTTCTTAAAAAAAGCTAACAATGTTAGTTTTTTGTAGAAACCACTCAGTTATATTAAGTTCATGGCGTTACATGCATTTTTTAAGTAATGTTAACATGGATATATAGAGTGAAACTAACGACAGTGAAAGTTCATTTTTTTGAGTGTGGCCACTCAATCTAATGTTAACATAGAAAAATGTGCGCTATTCAAGTGTCTATGCTGAGTGTGGAAGCTGAATAGTAGTGTGCTCACTGCATGACAGATGGAGGCACCGATGTGGTCACTTGCTCGTAAATACTCAATTTTTGGTCATACAGATAAACGTAATACATCTTTTGAATCTGTAAAGACTGTACATTTATGTGTGTGCACTTACAATAACAATGAAGCATTGCACTTTTGTAAAATAATGAAAGCAAACAGGATGCGCTTTCTGCTGTCTCAGTCTCTGTGAATTTAAATGCAAAACTCCGAAACTCCATGTACACTTGCCTTAAAAACATGAAAAATATATATAGAGAGAGTGAACTGTCTACTTTGAAATGAACTAATTCAAATAAAAAAAAAAAAAAAAATGTAATCTGTATGAAACATGCATACAGGCACATATGAGCACTTTTTGGCTATGATGGCAAATAAAGGCTCATTATTATGATTTATATGGTTTATTAATAAACGTGCAACTAATAGTCGACTAATGCGTAACATGAATGACAGCCCTACTTCTTTAAAACAAATACAGCTGGAGTTTCATTAAAGTGCCAAGTGGCAGTAATGGCAGTGAATGGCTGTTGAGATTTTGAAGTCAAATAAAGTGCATACATCCATCATAAGAAGTACTCCACAGAGCTCCAAGGGGTTAATCAAAGTCTTCTGAAATGAATCAATGTGTTTGTGCAAGAATAATATCCATATATAAAATATATAAACCATAATCTCTAGCTTCCACTAACTGTTGTACGCACTTTCACGAGAAAGTGGCGTTCCAGCAGATGACGTAGGACGTAGGTGAACGTGGTGACGAATGCTGAATTGCAGTAGGGAGAGCAAAACAAAACACTGGTCAAGAATTAGAAGTACAAAACAAGGATTTGTAAAGAACGTCAGAGGATTTGAATATGAGTCAAGAGGAGAATGGTTTTCCTTTGTTGTAAACAAAACTTGGTTCTCGTAAAACTACCATATTCTCACTGCCTGTGTTGGAATATGAATGTCTTTCCTCGTGAATGTGTGTGCGACAGTCTATGGAAACTAGAGATTGCAGTTTATGTTTTAAACGAGGCTTTTTTTTTTTTTACACAATGCATTGATTCAATTTCAGAAGGCCTCTATTAAACCCACAGAGCAGTGTGGAGCACTTTTTTATGATGGATGGATGTGCTTTATTGGACTTCAAAATCTCAACAGCCATTTACTGCCATTATAAAGCTTGGAAGAGCCAGAACATTTCTTAATATCACTCCAACTGTATTCGTCTGAAAGAAGAAAGTCATATACACCCAAGATGGCTTGATGGTGAGTAAATCATGGGGTAATTTTAATTTTTGGATGAAATATACCTTTCAAAAGATACACCATGTGCACATATTAAATTTTAAGTCAAAATAATTGCCAAGCATTTTCTCCTAAAGACTCAGAAATGTGGTTTGAAACCACCCGTTTCCCACCATCATAAACTTGTAACCGATGAGGCTTTTCACATATCAATACAGTAAGCAAAAGAACAACTTTAAGAAGTCACTTGTAAATGAAGAACTGAAAACACATTTCAATACCAGCTGTACACAAGGCCTGAAAGTCATTCTGCATGCCTGCATATGCTATGACCTTTCCATATGAAAATGTCAGTTAGGAGCATATATAGTCATGATTTACATTGTTATAGTGTTGCTTGGTTAACTTATTACAGCTTCGTTGTTTGTGTAGAGTGGAATATAGCACACAGGATGTGCCCGGACAGCTTGTTGCATATGGCAGCGTTATGAGACCCGATGGCTGCCTGCAGACGGCACACTTATACAGCCCGAACATACAAGGTATGCCTGTATGTCGATGTAGTGTAATATTGTGGTAATGAGTAAGCTCTGATGGCACTGTGTTCAGATTGCATGTAAACATGTCATTGTTTCTAACTGTCAGAGAATTGAAATGCAACATGCGATCTCGTCTGTACTCTTAACACGTGTGCTTGTATGTGTGGGCATGTTTATTCGGTATGAGTAACTTGTATTGTTGATGATCATATTAGTTTCGACTGACAGGGCGAGCGTGTGTTTGTGCACATACGACAACCTGACTGATCAAATACTAAGTGTGGGCCCAGAAGCGTAGACAACCCTGCTGCTAGCTTGTTCAGGTTGAGATTGAAGGAATGTGGGGGATGTGGGTGACGAAAAGCTCAGCCGAAGGCCCCTACCTCTGTGTCATGTCACAGAGTGAGGGAGAACGAGAAAGAGAGAAGGAGGGAGGCAATGGAGCCTGACAGTCTCATATCTCATCAAGACTGCTCAGGATGTGCACTACTGGCATGGCCTTTTTTGAGTTCTGTTGGAGGAGTCCTTCTCACAGTTTTGGGCTGATGAATAAGAAAAATAAAACAAATAACAAACATTTATTCTAAGACTATTAGCTGGGTTTAAAAACATCTACAGATTTAGGGTAGGAAGGAGGCTTTTAAAATTCCAACATGATATATCATACATTTTTAGTACTTTAAGATATTCTGAGAGGCATCACCTATATAGAGCTCTAAATTATTAAATCTAACATAGAGGGCTCCACCTCTATGGTGGTTTCTATTCATTCCTTTTATTTGTTAAATATTATATTCCTTATACCATTTAAAAGTGTAGGGTCAGAAATATATTTAAAAAATCATACTTTTATTCAGCAAGGATGCAATAAATTGATCCAAAGTGACAGGAAATGCATTCATAATTTTATAAAAGGGTTCTATTTCAAATAAATTCTGCTCTTTGAACAGTCTGTTTGTCAAAACATACTGAGAAAAAAAAAAACAAAACAAAAAAAAGCAGTAGCACAGTTTACACCAACCCCTGAATTCCTCCAAGGGGAGCACTCTCTTGAGGACCACACTACCTGCCTGGACGAGTACAACCCACTACCTGGACGACTGCCTCATCACGTTTTACTGCCCCCTTTATTGAGTGGGTGCTGGGCGACAGTGGGCGACGACACCAGCCCTACTCCGGACCCAGAGCCCAGCCCACCATCACCCTGCTGTGCGGAGCAACAGTCTGAGCCAACCGTGGATGGAGAGCCACAACCCGCTGTGAGCAACGAGTTATTGCCTGAGAGAGCAACAGAGCCGAGGATCGCTCTGGAGCTAGAGCCCAACCCATGTGACCAGGTGGGAGTGCCGGCTAATGAGCATGATGAAGCAGGGGAGCGTGAGGGCACAGAGGAAAACCCCACCCACTGCACCACCGCTGAGGGTAATCTGAGGCAGGACTCAACTGACTTTCACTCGGAAATACCCTGCCTTCCTTCATCCGAATCTTCTTTCTGTCTCGTTATTGCCTGGAACTGTCAGTTTGTCCCATCATGACCATGGAGGTCAGTTATGTTTTGTTCGTCAGCCTTGAACTGTCTGCCCATATTGAACTGTCTGTCTGTCCTACCATGACCACGGAGGTTGTTTCTCTATCCGCTGGGCTCCAGGTGATAGGAGTTGCTATCTGGTGTGTGTGGGCAGCACACACCTTCTCGGGACCCTCTACCTGTCTTGATGGAGGCCGGAGGATCCCATGTCTCCGGCTCCAGCCTGTGAGTCCCAGATTCCGCTTCGGCCCGTCAACTCAGCGCCTCCACCATGGCTCCTAGCTCCCTCCTCTCCACCGTGACACATCAGTCCACCAGATCCGCCAGGCTCCCTCGTCCCTCCAGCTCCACCTTGGTCAGTCGTCGACTATCCGCCACCTCGGACCTCCACTCCTCCAGCTGCACTTGGTCCCTCCGGCTCTGTCAGGCCCCTCCTTCCCTCTGGCTCCACCTTGGTCCTCTGTCTGTTCTGCCTTGGCCCTCCAGACCCTCTGCGTCACCCTGGCTTGTCAGCTGTCCATCTCCCCCTCGGGCTCCCCCACCACCTGCTCTGCTGCCGTCGGTCGGACCCCTGGAGTCGTCAGCCCTTCCTCCACCATGGCTCCTCCCTCCGTGGGTCGCCATCATGGCTGCAGCCTGGGTCCCGCCTGGCTCCTCCTGCTTCAAGTCCCTCATGTCTCCTTCCTTTATTATGAAATACTACACAAACTTAAAGAGTTGCATTTCTAATGCAAAATCCTTTGGACTACAGGAATAATTGTGTGTGTGTTTTTTTTTTTTTCTTATCCCTAAGTAACAAAAGTCATACAACAATTTTAGTTTGAAAACCGCATATTTATTAGAGATTGTCAGCATTTTATTTGCATATATATATTTTCTAATGCAAAATATATGATACTGTCCTTGTTAAGGCCTGAAAAAAATAATGCTAAACCTTTTATTATTATTTTTTTTAAGAGTGTCGTGAGAATTACTTTAGGGGAGATTTTTAGAGGACAAGTTAAATCCACTCATGTACTCTAAGCAAGTATTCACTGTATTTTGATAGGCTGCACTATTCTAAATTTGAATGATATACTCACACTCACAAATCTTGATTGCAGTGTCATTCTTCTTTTCTTTTCCCCCCCATTCTTTTTCAAAGGCTCAGATGTCGCTTTGAAATGCAGGTTTCTGAAACTGGAGAAGAGGTCAAACATGAGGGATGGTCCCAGTCTTCTTTCCATCATCCTGAACATCTCCAGTCATGGAAAAGAAGGGGATGTTTCATGAAGTTAATTTTTCAGCTATCATTGATTATCTCAGACCATAAGGTTGAATTAGACATTTGATTGACAAATAATCAATCACTGCCTGACGTCTGCATTTATCTTCCATCCAAGGGGGACAGTTTTTTTTTTTTTTTTTTTTTCACCCTTCAAGATGGCATATCGTTTTAAAGGAAGGAGAGTGACTTTTATCCTTCGTTGCTTATCACACTAAGATCTTGACCTCCCCACACCTCTTTCTCCTTTCTCTCCCCGGCCTTCTCTCTTTCTTACTTAATTTATAAAAAAAAAAAAAAGAGCCCTGAAAATTCAGAGTTGTTACTACGTAACTTTAAAGCCGTGATTTCCACAAATTCCAGATGGCACTTCTGGTACCTGGGTGGCACTGTCTGTTTTGATTTTGCCTTGGCAACCCAGCACAACATAAATTATAACTTTGAGTCTAATAAATAAATTAATAAATACATTTTATTTATTTATTTATTTAGGGCACATTCAGTGTTAAGTCAATATATAGTGTTTGCGTATATTAAAAAAGCTGAACATTACTGTTTAGTTTCTAAAGTTAGTTTCATCACTTTTAAAGGTCAGTAAGATTATTTTTAAAGAAATTAATAATTTTATTCAGCAAGGGCTCATTAAATTAATCAAATGTGACAGTCGAGACTTAAATAGATTTTTAAAAAGGTACATTTCAAATAAATGCTGTTCTTTTCAACTTTCTGTTCATCAAAGAATCCTGAAAAAAGATCATGGTTTACACAAAAATATTATGCAGCAGAACTATTTCCAACAATGATAATACTCACTGAAAAAGACAGTTCAAAAACATAAAAAAAGGACTACTGGACTTTAGTGAATTATTTTTGAACCTTTCTCACTTCTTCACAACAATACAACACTCTTACCTATTTTTGTCCCATTAAATGTCACAGGTAATAATTCAAATAAATAGAAAGTACAACATGAATATAAACCAATGTAACAACAGCAACAAAGTACAGAAAACGTATCTATAAAAATAAATTCGAAAGCAGTGCACATCCGATTAAAAAAATAAAAAAATAAAAAACTACAATGACAATGCAACTGTAAACTGATTACACAGTTCAGATTTGCACAATGGTAAATGACATTCAGGCATAAGCTATAAGTGACGTAATCCAGATATTAGATCAGCACATTTTTAACATGTTAAATAGTCTAGTCAGAAAGTTAGAGAGCTATGGAACAAAGAAAAAGGATGCTTCTGCAGAACAAGAAAGGGATGAAGGAGGGCACACCTAGTGAGAGGTTCACTTTTGGAGCCAAACTGCACCGTGTGTCTGTATAAGACGCTAGATCTATTAAATCTCTCAGTCCCTGCTTCAGTCATCTCAGCTGCATTCTCACACACTCACACACACACACACACACACACACACATGCCGTAATCCTGCCAGACCTCATACCCTGCATCTCACCCAATCTCCCTCATCTCTCACTCTCTTATCCCTCTGACTCCCATGCTTTTCTCTTGCATCTCTGTCTTTGTTTGAAGAGAGAATGTATAGTACCAGGCTGTGCTTTTCATACCAAGCAGTATTTGAGATTGTTACAATTCTGACAAAGTGCACAAATATATTTTGTGGATGTAATATTGGAAGATTCCATCTAAAACTTTGCTAAGTACTAAAATAACAGAGGCTGCATCTGAAATCGCATACTTTCCTAGTATATATCGAGCATTTTCAGTCAATATAAGCTGTGAATGTTCTGAATACCCAAGCCATTTGAGAGAATGAGTTTGGAGACTATGGTAGGAAAAACAGTATGTGAACAGAGTAGTGTTTCCAAATTCACACAGTGTTTCTAAATCTGTATAAAACAAGTGGCCATGTGATATTACATGGCTATGAGTGTGATATTGTGTTTACAGTTCAGTGACACAAGTGTGTAAAAAAATAAACAACAACTGAGTGTTTTAAAAAACGATCCACAGATTCAAAACTCAAGTTAACAATTCAACAGCTGAGCCCAAGCTTCCGTTGCTAATTCAAAAATGTCACTTCAGAACTAGTAATTAAGGAATGGAAAATGAAAGGAATTTCTTCACTGAAACTTCTTGTATTATGTAGTGTATTATGAGAGAGATGGACTGAGCAAGTGTGATTACCTGCATCTGATACAGCATTCATTCTTCAACTCAATCTCATATTCAGAACAAACTATTAGTTTGAAAGCGATATCTTTGCCATAATATCCTTTCATCTCTTAAGGGTAATTTCCAATAACAGCCCTGCTCAGTGCATTTGTTGCCTGCGTCTTATATAGTGTTGTTTAAAGTAAAAATAACTTCTTTGTTTACTGTCTCTTTCAATATAAATCTTTACTGCTCACTCACACAGAAAGTCTCTTGTCACCTCCTAATGGCACCTCCTAAATGTAACTAAAATCACCATCACGAACACCATTTCCCAATACTAAATACTATTATTAAATACCACTATTATTTCTATAACATATTATTTATTGAATAATAATATTTAAGAAACAACAATAGCCATCATAAAAGTTGCTAGGCAATTCAGTCAAAAGTACAGAGGCCTCTGCCTCTTATATACAGCATTAAATTTACATAAAATATACCGTGATGACATTTGCCTGCAGCAAAATGGTTTGCAAGACAATTTTGAATAATGAATAATGAGACCAGACTGCCCGTAAATTTTACCCAAAACAAATTATATCTCATGTTTAACCACTATAGAGTCATCAGAGCTAGTGGCAAATTCCAGAAGAACGAGTCGAGATAAGGCTGTTCTCAGAGCGCTGAATGGCCGCTGATGCCCTGGAGCTCACATCTTCAAAAACACCGAAGCAAATTATCAAATATGTGCTATCATTATTAGCAAATCGCATTTTGAAGTCTATGCAACTACATTCTCACATAAAAAAAAAAAATAAAAAAAAATAAAAAAAACATTATGTAACACAACAACAATAGTATTTGTAAAAAAAAAATATATATATATTGGTTTGGTCATCCACCATGATACTCGCTGTAAGCAGTGGTGATGCTGGGCAGGGTTGCCATGTTTTCACAGCGCGAGGTTCCCCTGGTAAAATTCACATTCCAGGGGCTAAATATCATGTTACTGGGGTCGCAAAAACCCAAGGAAACGGTGTTAACGTAGCCCAATTCCGTGGGAAAACCACAGACTTGGCAACACTGATGCTGGGTAAATGGTTAGAAACACCTCTCAGCCAATCAGATTTGAGTTGTATAGAGAACACTTTTTAAGTAATTGTTATATAAAAAGGACCTGTTTAGATTGTATGCAATGTTGGATGTGACCAGAAGCCTATAAATGTTCTGCTCCAGGATAATATAAACACTGTTTCACTGTAGATGTGCAAACTTGATTTTTAATGTAAATTTAATCAAAAAGTGTTTATGCATGTTGTGTTGCACAGAGATATACGAGGCAGTGTGGACAGACTGGATGCCTAGGGGTCAAACACAGAGGACAAAACTACCTAGATATCACATTTTTAGAGTGTAACATAAATCCACACATGCACACAGGTGACTTTCACTCATTCACATTATATAACATCTCACTTTTTATCCTTTCAGCTCTTTCTATTTTTCTTATTCACATATATACACACATAAAGTGAATTTACTGAAGTAGCAGTGACAAAACTTAGACAACAAAACAATTGTTTGCAACATTAAACATAATTCTTTACTCTACGGCTGTCAATAGATGTCATCATGATCTATGCTTTCTAACCAAATTCGTTAAATATGCAAACATGATATGAGACCAAGTGACAGCTGCATTTAAAAAAAAAAAAAAAAAAAAAAAAAAAAAGATCATGGGTAATTCCAAGCCTTTATCCTTACATACTTAATGTATTAGGTTATAGAGACACCGAAAGAAAGAAGCTGAACTTTACTGTTGTCTGAATGTTTTTAATGGAAAAGTGTGCATGCCCGCTCCTCACAGCAAAGTTTATTACCCATGCTACAGCCTGACAGCATTTGATGAATGTTTGGCTCACTGTTCTTTAACATAAAAATGATTACCCTGCTCCCTTTCACTCACAGGTGATTATCTGCAATGACAAACTTGGATTTATTTCTCAAAGGCTTTGCTTTGGTGCATCATTATAATTGTGGTAAGTAATCTACCCCTGTGTCCAAATTGTTGATGGCTTGAAAATGCATGGTGCATTTAGCTTCCAAAAAAGAAAAAGAAAAAAAAAAAGCAAACCTCAGAAGACATGTTTAATATATCAATCTATAGATTCACTTTTATGTAACATTTTTTTTAGACATTACTGGTGATGTTAACACAGTTCAGATGACATGCTGATTTTATAGGATTTTTAATTCAATACTGATAGAGTCCCTACAGTATGAAAAGTTATTTAAGCCAGTTGGATTGTATTTAGGTCAGTTTCGATTCAGCAGGGAAGGCTGAATTGTTTATAACACATGGAATGTATATATTAAAAAGTGTATCTAATAATACCAAAATTCTAGCAATAGCTCACTTTGACACATCCAATTTATTAGTTAATGCTATGATGAGTGGCACTAGAAGATAAGTGACAGACTGGTAAGAATATGCATATAATCTAGTTTGATTTGGAATGAGTGCTGAAGCCTTATTCACTACTGTGACTATTTCACATTTGCACAGTTTAGCAGGGTTTGATTGCTTTGGCCTACTTCATTACTGCTTGTGTCACGTGTTCAGACTAGACTAATTGAGATGGATGAGGTTTGCAGCACTGGCCCAACACTGAGAAGAAACATCTGCCCAGAGAATTATTCTGAATTAAGCAGATAAGCCGATAAACATGCAACTTAGTGACTGAGCCGGAGGTACTATCCAGCTGTTTCTGACTATGCCTCTAGGCAAAAGGCCTTCGGGGGCAGGAGTCTTATGCTGCTATGTATGTTAACAACTTCATTCAGGTTTCAGACATAGTGACATGACAGCTCATCTCCCACATACTCCTAAATATTCACATGTGTGCACGTGTCTATTGCCCTGAGTGACCGCAATCAAACAAGTACAGCAAGCGGCAAGGCATAATCAGGAACATATGGACCTCACGTTTGATCATCTAAAGTGGATACAAAAGACATGGTGTCCCAGTAGAGTGCTCAAGGTTTTCTTTAAACCTCACATGTGTCTCCTCTCATTTTTGAAAGTGGCTTGGCTGGAGCTACTGGGTAACTAACCAATATAGGTAGAAATACCTGTGATAAGGTCACTTTGCAGAGTGGAGGTTGAGGCTCTGCGTGACTAGGCTCACCAGATCCTGAATGTTATATTCAGAACCAGAGATGTACCAATGGCATTGATTGTATTCTCTTCTTCTGAGCTGTTGTTTAGCCTTGGGGTCTCCTCAATATTGAAAAGGAGGCGTAGGAACAACAACCAGCCCACACTTCTCAAATATGATTGCTTTATTGCAATATGTTTTCTGTGACCTACCAGGTCCACCAACCCCACCAGTGGAAAGTTTGGAATTCGTCAGCTTCTGAAATTAAAAAGCTTAACCCTTGAATGCATGACCCATTAAAATTACATGAACGCTTGAAAGTGGTCAAAATGACCAATGTTGTTGTTGTTGTTTTTTCTTTAAAAAATGTCATCTGTCTGTGAAATACGTACAGTCTGACCTGCCCACAAACACTTCTGCTAGTTAGTGTGTTTACATCATGTTGAGAAGATGCTCTGCACTGCAAAAACAAGTTTGTTTTGTTTTCATTGGCGAAAGATGATGATGTGAATAATCAGTGGTTATTTATTTATTTATTTATTACATGATAACACAGCAAATTTGTACCACATACAAAGTTTAAACTTACCACTGAAAAACGTCCTGATCAAGTCAAGCTTGCGATGGATTTTCCAGTTGAGCGACTGCATTGGTTTCATCCTTGGACTCGGGCTCAGATTGGTAACGTAATATCAATGTCATTTTTTAACATTTTTTTTATAGCACCTTTATACAAGTAACCCTCCCGAACAAAAAAAATAATTACGGTAATGGGCGTTTCGTTTCCGACATGCATTGTATACGCAACGACCAATCATAACAGACTTGGCCAGCTGACCAATCAGAGCAGAGCAGGCTTATGGAAGGAAGGGGTTTACAGACCTTGAGCTCAGAACTGCTTCGAACTAATTGTTTTGAAATAATTCTAATATTAAATTCTGAGAAAATTACAATGTTTTCTGATCTTAGATACTTTTAAACCTGTTGTAGGGGACTCCAACACAATATTAGGACCCTTTAAAATACCATATGATCTGCTCTTTAATACTCATTTGTTAGTTTGTAGATATACAATAAAGCAGTACTAGTCAAACATTTGGACCTTCCTGTGTGCATAGTTACTGTACCATTTTCATAGTTTTAAATAATGCTTTGCCAGCCTTTACAACCTGATAACATCCTTTCGTCCCTGAATATTGAAGATTTATGAGAAATAAATTTAATTTTAGAATTAATATTAGCATTCTAGGGTTAAAGAATAAATCTCTAAATTCTCTGATGAGCCTTCAGTCAACCCTGGGCAGGCAGCCGTTGTGCAGCATGACATCCTCACAATGGTGCTCATGTCAGGCAGCGGCTCTACAGAGCGCCCCAGGCTCTCCAACTTAAAAAGAGGAACAAAAAATCACAAGATCTCTGAAAAATTATAAAGACCCTCATTATAATTGTCTGAATATAATGGTCGCAAAAGCATATGGCACCCTCTGACTCCGTAATGATTTCTGGAAGCTCGACACACTCTCACAGGTTGACAGCTTCCTTATGACTCAAGTGGATGAACTCACTGAATGCCTAGATAAGGTCAGGTCCATTCCCACTCTAGAGCTTACAAAAGGATGCCACCCACAGCATAAGAAACAGCCTTCAGCAAACCAGATGGACTGAGGCAGTACTGACTTCTCACTTTTGGCCTGCAAGGGGGACATGCCAGCTTACAGAAATATATATATAATGTGAGGTACTGCCTCAGAAACAATAGAGTATGCAGCTGCTTTCCTAGATGATGTCTCTGTGAGCTAGGCTGAGCATTCACTGCAACTCAAGAGGCTACCAAAAGATTTCCTCAGGGCTAGACCTGTTGTCAACCCATGGAGCACAAAAAGTAAAAAATAAAAAAAGTGCAGCAGCATGGCAGTTACCTTTTCCTGAGAAAAGAAGCAAGGTTCAGTATGTGCCTTTCCTCAGATGCCTTGATCTTTGATTAACGTTTCCATGTTTCCTCCATAACATGTCCTCTGTAAACTAAAGGGAAGCTGGGAAAAAACAAACAAACAAAAAAAAAAAAAACGTACAAAGCAAGCAGAGACTATGTTCACAAGTGTCACAAAAGTAGAACTATATGAGCTAGACTTTAACCTATTTTTGTTCAAATCAATTAACAGATTATATTTGAATATGAGATGTTGAGCTATCTTGTGCATATATGGCTGTCAAGGCTAAAGCAATGAAAAGCAGAGACTACAACCGCTTTATCCATAAATATATTCATTATACAGCTCAACCTTGAGTGTCTAGTTGCTTAGGCACTCAAAAAAGAAGATTACTGACATATACTGTAAACACTGATTAATATACATATAAAGAACACATCAGACATGGTAAACGAAAGCTCAAACTTGCATTCTTGCTTTCGCACCATGGCAAGGCGGTTCCTCGAGAACCAATTTCTCCCTCTGACCAGCAGCAGGAACTCTGAAGCGTCTGACAGCGACATCTTTACATGCAACATTTACAAATGTCAACATCTGGTGAATGAAGGACGTCGTGATCGGAGCCGTTTTTGTTGTGTGTCATAGGTATTGTGATAACAGTGATGGAATGTAAACGCACAATTTACATGATTGAAAGAGCATGAAAATCTGACTAGATCTCTTATGATAACTTGGAGGGTTATCATCGAGGCTGAGAAAAGAACACAACGCTGCAGACAACAGATAAATGCTGTTATCGCTGTTCCCCATGGCTTGCTGGGTAGTCGGTGTTTTGTATGCATTTGACCAATCAGCGTACACTTACGTTACATATATAACACGTAGACCCTACTCTGAAGTAGGAGCTAATTTAGTTTCCCCATACAGAGTTCCTAGAACTAAATATGTTCCTAGTTTGTATGGTGTGAACACACAAAAAAGCAAGTAGCCTACTTCCACCAATAGTTCTAGGAACTATAAAAAAGGTTCCTGCCAAAACTACAAGAAGGCAAGCCTGCAACCTTTAGCCAAAAAAGCATAAAGGCTAATGTTAACACTTCCTCTTTGGCAGTACATGGAAATTTTTTTTTTTTGGATGTCAATGGAGGAGAGGCTTTACTACACTGAATATACAGACTTTTAGAGGAAACAGCTCATCATTTATTAAATCGACAGCCTATTGGATAAAATTGAACTATTTTTAGTTTACACTGGAAAAAAAAAAAAAAAAATCTCCAATAGTAAGTAACACAGACCTTCTCATTTCTCAACATTGAAACAATCTCTGGTTTCTGTGTTTGCGAAAGCCCTGAATAGGTGAGTTGTCACACAGCCATGTTTCAGTTTCGGCAAGAACCACTGAGGTTTATTCTTGTACGTCAGGTACAGTTAAGCTTGCATTTACCAGATTTAATGTGCTCTATTTATGTCCGTTGATCAATGTGTATATGTTAAACCCTAAATTAAACCCTAAATCTGTTCATATAAAGTAATTATATCTCTTCACAGGGCTTGGATTAAACTACTAAATTCACAGATTTCTTTCTGAATTAAGTGTTGACGTTTTGGTGGAGTGGACTGTCAAAGAGAGACGTAAAATGAAAGATAAACAAATGTCTCATGGATTTAGAACGACATGAGGGTGAGTAAATGATGACAAAATATGCCTTTAAGGACAATAAAGTGTTATTTTTTTATTAGATGTCATCCTTCTGTTAAAAGATACAGTCCCTGACATGAGGGTTTGTATTACAGATTCTGTCTCTGATATGATAAACACATGTTTTGGGCATATTAGCTGTTGCTATAGTGTGGATTCTAGCATGGTAGAAATGCTGTATTGACCAAATGATCAGAAGCCAAGACTGTAAATATCCACTTTATAAGCAGTCTTTGTAATTGTAGCAATTGACACTTTTAGTTTTGCATATTTGTGTGCTTGTACCTCCATTCTTTTGAGGTTTACGTCTGACCTTACCATCAGCTAAGGCAAACATTTTTCGCTTTGGTCTCACTAGAGAGGAGTTTCTTTTTCATCTGTTCTACTTGTCTGGGCTTTAATCCAAATTTTCCATTAGAAATATGGCCTAGGTGCCTTGCGTAGTAGCATAGCTCCAGCCTGCTGTTTCCTTGACTTCATCATTCATATTCATTTTCATTAGAGGATTTATACTTACATTTTCTTTCCTTTGTTTGCCATGAAAAATGCTTTGTAATACATATTACCTACGGTAGAAACTGACAGATGCTTTTTCAGGTTTTGTATGATCTGTAGCTTAGAATAGCACTAACAAGGTCACATAGATTGGAGACAGGAGCAGGAGCACAAATATTTACACATTAGAAGAAATCAGAATTGCAGAAGGGGAGGGTGAAGATGGAAAGGGCAGGAGGGTGGCCACATGGGATCATATATTAGTCAAACCGACTTGCTGCTTATTTGTTGCCAGAGAACTAGAATGAGGAAACAAATAAAGATGTAGAGAGAAGGGGAGAAAAGAACAGTGGGAGTTGTGATTAAATGAAGGAAATCCATTACACTACAATTAGCGTTCATTGTTTGATGACTTGAAACCAAACTAAACTGAGAACGAGAGAAATAAAGCAAAACAGTTTGAGGGAAAGATGGGTGGTGGGCAAAAAGGTACACAGAGGCTGTGGTGTCAGGCCTCGCAGAGGCATGTATTTTTAAATAAACATGCACGTGAAATATTAAAAAGAGAAAAAAAGTGTGCAAAGGAAATATTGCGACAAATGAAAGGAGTGTAGTGCTTTCACTGTGATTTTGCCATCAGTAGGCGCGTTTCCATTACCCTTCAAGATGCGCAAATTTAAATTGCGAATTGAAAATACGCCTAATGGAAACGCGTCAATTTTGCAAAAACTCCCATTTATCGCAAAAAAGTTTTTACGCTCGCATGAGGTGGTTTTTCACACAATTCAAAAAAGGAATATTTCGCAAAACTGCAATGGAAACAGCTTTTTTGCATTTACAGGTCACATGGCAAATGTAAAAAGTCATATGGTCGTTCTTCAATGTACAGTAAACTCCAAGAAACACTTAATACGTAGCCGTTCTCAAGTATAAGGGGCTTTCCCTGATATTAATGCTTATACTATGTACGCTGCACGCATCTGGCTCCGATGCGGTCACCAGAGCTGATGTTATGTTTATACCAGCAGCGTCGCACACGTTTCTGAAGCGGCTCTCCGTGCTGCTTCTGTAAAGATACACGCATACGCCTCTTTCGATTAAATAAAGCCAAAATCCATCCAAATCCCACCAAAATCCGTCCCCATGACTTATCACAAGATAATTCCGTTTTAGTCGCATAACATCGGTTCATGGAAACGTTGTCATTTCGCAATACTTTTTTATCGACATTTATAAAATATCACCAAAGTTTTGCGCAAATCTGTAATGGAAACACGCCTAGTGAAGGTCTGCAAGTGCGGAAGAGGCTTTGCTCCAGGTGAGGGTGGACTCTAGAGGCCTGAAGGGAGACCTCTACTTGGGGTCAGTACATTTTTTATGAGTCTTTTATGCCCACCAAGGCTGCGTTTATTTAATCTAATGTAAAAACAGTAACAATGTGAAATTTCATTAAAATATTAATAACTGTTTTCTATTTAAAAAAACAAAACAAAATTAAAGCTGCAAGCAGCGATGAAAGGGCCCTCGCACCCGGGCTCACCGCCGATCGGTGGTGAAAGGTTGACACTATGCTTTTCACATAATAAATTTAGGAGGAATGTGTCAAACTCATTTATATGTGCCAAACTTCCTGCTGCCAGCTGGTGGCGCTATGCCTATAACTGAATATTGGAACATAGATGTGTTCAGGCCAGCACTTTTATCAAACATATGAAGTTTGGTGCAGATTGAACATAGTATGCTTGAGCTAGGGTAAGACATGACATATCATGCTGCCATCAGGTGGCGCTATGATTATATCTGAATATTGGTCTTTAGGTGTCTTCAGGCCAATACTCCTACCAAACATGTAAAATTTGGTGCAGATCAGACATTGCATGTTTAAGTTAATGTAAAATAAGTCATTTTCTGTTGCCAGCAGGTGGCGCTATGATAATAATGGAATATTGGCCTTCAGATGTGTTCAGGCCAGGACTCTTATCAAACATGTGAAGTTTGGTGCAGATCGGATATTTTATGGCTGAGTTATAACAGCTTCTATTCCAATGGCGAAACATCGAACTTTGTCAGGCCACCACAGACACGCCCGTCAACGAAAACTCAAGATCTTCACAATTTAACATCGCAAAGGCCTTTAGAGTAGACTGATCAAAAATGGCATTGATCTGAATAAATCTCTAGGAGGAGTTCACTGCAGAGTGCAACATGTCACTTCCTGTTGCCAGTAGGTGGCGCTATGACTAAAACTGAATATGACTATGGGTATGTGTTCAGGACCAGACTCTCATCAAACATGTGAACTTTGGGGCAGATCAGACTTTGTATGGCTGAGTTATAACAACTTCCTTTTTCATGGCGAATCATCGAAATTTGACAGGCCGCCACGGACACGCCCTCCAGTGAAAACTCAAGATTTTCGCAATTTAACGTCACAAAGGGCTTTAGATTAGACTGACCAAATTTGGTGTTGATCTAAATAAATCTCTAGGAGGAGTTCGTTTTAATACGACGCCTGGAAATGGCAAAAATGACACAAAAATTGCTGAGAAAATTAAAAATAACCGACTTCCTGTTGGGTTTCGGGTTTTGCTCCAAGAGACTTTTTTGTAGGTATTGGTGTGTTGCATGTGTGTACCAATTTGCGTACACGTATGTGAAATGTAGCTCGAGGCGCACTCCGCTGAAAGTGTATAGGTGGCGCTATCGAGCCATTTTGCCACACCCACGTCTGAAACACATATCAGATGTAAATGTTCGCCAGTTCTGATGCGTGTGCAAAGTTTCATGACTTTTCATGCATGTTTAGGCCCTCAAAAATGCGATTCATTTTGGAGAAGAAGAAGAAGAATAAAAATAATAATAATAATAATAATAAACAGAGCAATTCCAAGAGGGTCCTCGCACCACCGGTGCTCGGGCCCTAAAAAAAACAAAACAAAAAAAAACTATTCCTACTTTTTAGGGAACACCAGACTCAGAGACAAAATGTTAGTGAAACCCAAAAAGGTTTATTTATTGCAGATTGTGAAAGATGACAACAGGTAAGAGTATTGAATTCAGAGATGAATATTGATTGAGAAGACAATATTATTTTCTTTCAAAGTGATGAAGTGGAGATGGGAAGATGACTGGAGAGGAGGAGTTGGAGCGCACACCGCACAGGTAAAGAGAATACTTTCTTGAGTAGATACTTTTTTTGAATAAGTAATTACTTTACGACCGCAAAACAGTATATGTTCTATATGGTATGGATGTAATCTGGACATACTACATTTGCCATGTTGTTACACATGCTATTATGTGTCCTACCAGCATCAGTTGCATAGGGTCACTGCCATTCATACATCGTTTCCCATGGCCTCACGGGATAGTGAAGTGTCCATCATATGCACACTTCAGAATCACACCAGAAGTAGCAGATCATTTTAGTACTTTTTGCCTTTGGATGTACTTCTTTTGTCACATACTATTTTACGACTGCTATATAAGTAGTAAAGAAGTTTTTTTGGCTGCAACCACTGAGTCTGTTGGTGTGTTTGTTTTGTACTCGGAAGTTGGAAATTCCAAGTTCCAACTAGGAACTCTTAACTCAGTGTTTCTCAATCCTGGTCCTGGGTGCCCTCCAACACCTGAATCAACTCATGAGCTCATTAGAAGAAACTACAGGACCTAAAATGGGTGTGTCAGATAAGGGAGACATACAAAATGTGCAGTGTTGGGGGCTGCCCAGGACCTAAGTGTCTTAGGGTCTTAGTGTTCCGACACAAAATCTCTCAGCAATAGCAACATCTCCAACTTCAGAATCCAACATGGCTGCTCAATGCATCAACAGAAGAGAAACATTGGTAATATATTGTTTATTAGCATTTGTGGTAACGCTTTCTATGAAGCCCATATTTATAATACATTGTAAGGGTATTCTTAAGGCATTATAATGAATGCATAATGCATTATAAAAAAAACCTTATAGTATGTTGTATCATCTCATGAGTAATCCTAAAAGCAGTTTTAATGTATTATAATGTTTACTTATTTGTGGTTATAGCTTTCAAGAGTATGATTACCTCCTCATAGTTATAACGTAATATAAGTCTCATATTTTGCCATATTATGCATGTCACTTTACTTAAAGCAGCATACAAAGAACCCATTTCAGGTCTTGGAGTCTCTACTAATGAGCCAATTATCTGAATCAGGTGTGTTTGATTAAGGAGACATGGAAAACAGGGCCTCCAGGAAGGTGGTTGGGCCCCACTGCTCTAAGGTGTTAGTGTTAGTTGTGTGTTAGTTGATGTTGTTGGAAAATTATTTATTGTCAGTAGACTAGGGGGTCCATCAAAATAAAACATAATATAATGTAAAAAAATAAATGTAATATGATATAGTCCATAATCTTAAAAGTTATAACCTCAAACATTTATAAAACTTGACTATATCATAATTGTTGTTATGATTATTCATGAGATGATATAACATAAGGATTTTTGTAATGCATTATGCATTCATTATAATGCCTTAGAAATACCATTATAATGTATTATAAATAGGGGCTTCATAGAAAGTGTTACCGCATTTGTTTGTGTGTGTCTCAATAGCACTGGATCCTTTGCTGGTTTATGCTGGTCCTTGACCAGCAACATGACCAGCATAAACCAGCATCAAAACCTACCTAATCCAAATCCTAAATGTGTGTATTTCAGGCATTGTGACTGTTTGTGTTGACCTCTCCCTCTACCTCCGCTAAAGCACATGACTGTCCGTTAGCAGTCGAACCCCAGGAGATTTGGCAGAGTGCTGAGACTGCAGCTAGCAATGATTACCAGACTGCAGCCAGGCCTACTAATCAATCTGAGCACAGGGCAGTTTCCTCCTCAGGATTGCAGCTGTAATCATAGCACAGCATGAAGACAAGCAGGTGAAACTTAATGAAGATGTGTCTGTTTGTGGCAGAGGATCATCGAAAAACAGAGGAATTGAACTGACTGAAATATAAATAAAGAAAAAGACAGAGATGAATGAGAGTGAAAAAAGAGGGTTAAAGAATATGTCTTGCTATCTCCTAGATAGTGAGAAAATTTCATGTAATGTGTCTGCATGTGTCAGAAAGAAATAAGAAATATGTAAACTGTAAAACAGCGGATGTGTGTGTGTGTCTCCTTCATTGTAGTTTTAAGCTTTCAGAACAAAGTGGAAGATGTTAAGCAGCGCTAAGGGCATGGTTCATATGATAACATCAAAACACAAAGGCAGAAACTCCTATTGATCAGTCCCGCTGCCCATCCGATGGCTTCTCGCAATGTAGAGCCTTATACTCTTCATCACCATGGTCTCTTGGCTCAAGGGTCTCTATGGAAACTCCTAGTCTTATCATCATCTCAGCCATCTCCATTAATGACCGGAACCGAGAGAGCAGCTGCACCCACATCTCTGCTCTGCTTGAGAGAGCCGCACTGTTTCCAACATTATACTATTTATGGCACCTGGGGTGTTTAGAAATATTCCCTTGTTATGCTTAGTCACATTTTGTAACTAATGGCATGGCTCAAAGCGAGAAGGAAGCAAGCCAAAGTGAACTTATGAAACTGGGGGTTATAATTACAGTAAAGGGGACATAACACACAAACTCATGTTAATCTTGCGTATTTATAGAATAGTATTGCAACCTTCATATCTCTGAAGAGTCTCCATCTTTTTAGTAACAAACGATGTGCAAGTCCAGCAATCTGAACTGGCCTTTGTTTATAACACATCTGTTGCCGAAATGACGGGAACAAGCAAACTCACTTCTTTGAAGACATTCTTCTCGAGCACATCCTGTGCAGCACTGCCAACGACTTCCATAACCTGAATAAAGAGCGTTGATGTGCGCGCTATTGCTTCCACTCTGGTTGCTGTGTGCGTGAGTGCTCTTCTGGGAGAAGAGCCTATACAAGGAAATCAGCTCTTCACGACGTCATGAAGAGCCATCCTTGAAAAAAATAAATAAATAATAATAATAATTAAAAAAATTCTGAAATTTAGACAAACCCAGAAGGAGTATATTTCACACAAAAATCCAAATCGTTTTTTTTTTTTTTTTTTTTTTTTTAACTTTGCCCATGTTTAGCATGAGCATCCAACTCTTTAGCAGTGTAAATAACTCAAAATGCATTAAGTTTACATTTAGTTTACATTCCTTTGATAGCTTTTTTATTAATGTACGGGTACATATGTTTTTTTTTTTTACAACTAAACATTGCTTTAATTAGCAACTGTGTATTATGAATTGCCAGAGAATAGGGTTTTTACATTTCTTCAATAGTTTAATATTCTTTTTGTAGTTTCCTGATTATTCTTGTTGCCCTTGGTAGCATTTAGGTTGCGCTGCATGATGCAGCCATTTTTATAGCCCACTAGAAACTGGCTTCTGTGCTAACTGAAGAAGCTCAATTATGCTACATTCACTCTGCAGGCAAAAGTAGCCAAATTCTAAATCAAGTGCTCATATGTAACTCAGATCTTTCTTTCTTTCTTTGGTAACACTTGATACACTTTAGACATTCTACTAACAGTAAGTAACTTTGCAACTGTGTGTCAACTAGTCATTAGAGTATTAGTAGACTGTCTGCTTAATATCTTCTAACAGTCTTCTAAACTTTGCAAGTAAATGTCAACTTATTCTACTAACCCTAAACCTAACCTAACAGTCTGCTCTGAGAGTTAGTAGACATGTAGTTGCAAATTAATGAGAATTAATTGACATTAGGTTACATTAGTTGCAAGGTTACTTATAGTTAGTAGAATGTCTAAAGTGGACTATCGAAATAAAGTGTAAGCCCTTTCTTTTATAATAGTGTGAACAGTTATGAACTGTTTTTTTTTTTTTTTTAATCTGCTTTGGGTCACTTCCATATATTGTTATATTTTGCAGTGTGACATCTTTCTGAACAGTCATATCGGAACTTGAGCAACTTTTGCATCACTCTAGATCGACATTTGTCAAAATTCTACACTGACAGGAGTCACTCCAAGGATTTTACATATCAGTACTTATTTGGTCACTCGGTTATTAAGGAAGACAGCCATGACAGTAGTCAGTAGAGGGACAATGAGGTCTAAGTCTTACAGGGACAGCTCTAAGCAAAACTTGAAGGAAAACTGTGGAGACAAGAAAAACTTTGCTCCATTTCTCCTCATCCTCATTGTCATTCTCCTTATTGCCTATGCACAAATTTGAAAAGTTTACTTTTGTATGACTTTGTCTTATTGTTCTTTTGCACATGCGTGTCAATTCAGGACCATGATTTGTTCACACACTGGCCACATTAAAAATATAAATAAATAAATAAATAAATCAATCTGCAATAAATCAGATAATTTGCAGTTTGAATGCAGCCTGAGAGTCGCCCTTGGGTCTGGGGCTAAGACATCTCTCCCAGTGTGGCTCATTAATATTGATCAGGTCATGTGACAGCATTCTTTGCAGGTTAAGCAACACAAATAATTAATATTTGTCAGCTAAACCTCTTTAAATTCACTCCTATGCCCAGAATTTTCAGCACATAAGGCATATGCACCAACTAAAGCACTTGCAAATTAAAACAAAACAAAACAAAAAACATGCCAAAGCTTAAAAATTCATGAGCTCTTGATTGTGAATGGCCATTAGTAAAAATGTCAGATAAAGGGAAAGCATGTCATATTGGCTACAACAGATGAGGAAACACACAAAAAGAGCAAATGCCAACTGGCCAAATTTATTGTGTAATCACACTGCAGCTGCTGAAATATTCAATCAGATATCTACAGTGAATTAAATTAAGTCCTCAGATAAATCTTTAAAACCATAGAGGTCATCAAACAGATAAGCCTTCATTCACTGAACTACTCTAGGCATTATAGAAGTGTTTTGGGACAACCGAAACAATCATTAATTTTGCATTTCTGTTTGGTGCCCCTGGTGGTGCAAACTTCATATTTGATTTCTGTTTCTGTGTCCCCCTAGTGGTCGGGATCCTGGGCTGCGGCCCATGTTGCCTATTAATGTTGTCGTGTTGCTGTTAAGAGTTTGATCCATACTCCCAAAAACCTTCAACCATCAGAACAGTCAAAACTCCTTAAAGTTGTGTTTTAATTACTGTAAATGTTTTTACATCTCAGTCTTCCTGAATCCAAAGGAAGTCTTTTTGAGCTTTTAAGTTTCAGAAGCTTATATTACATCATATTCTTGCCAGCTGAAGATGGAGGCTACTGGATGTGAGGGAGTTCTAATGCAATAGCTTGAAATATAACCAACAGGCCTAACCAAATTCTAAACATACAGAGTAAACATATTCTGGACTTATGTGTTTATGTTTAATACTTCATTGGTCATTGGTTTCAGGTTTTTTAATAGTCTGAACTAGGGCTGTCACAATATTAGATTTTTCACTACACAATTATCATGGCCTTAAAAAATCATGATAACAATATATTGTGATATCTACAGAAACATTATTTATTTGACCAGTAAGTCACTCCCTTGCATACAAAATGAACAGTTACACTAAACAGAAGAGACTAAAATGCTAGCGTTTTTAGTTTAGCAGAGTGTCATTTTTTCATTTATTTATTTATTTATTTATTTATTTACTAGGGCTGTCAGTTTAACGTGTTAACTTAATTAATTAGTTATGAAAAAATAAAAATGTTTTAATGCAGTTAATGCACTGGCCCCACCCCCAGACCTGTACGTCATCTTACATTTCATATAGTTGACTTTTGACAAATATGATGCAGGGCAACAACTCCATAAATGCAGTTATGCCCTGAAATTCAAGATATTGGTGCAAGAAATGCCCCGTATGTGTTTTGTCTCATAGCCCGTCTCCGACCAACACAGTGGTGTTAAGTTTCTAAATGAATCCGCAATTTAAACAAATCGTGTGAACCAATGATTCAGAGTCCCCTTCATAAAGAGAGCCATTTACATCATTCATGAATGAATGACGAATGAATGAATGATTGAATGAATGAATGAATGGATGACTGGATGACTGGATGACTCCTAAAGACATTTATTTTATTATTTTATTTATCATATTATTTTCACAGTTTAAAATTTATTTAGCAATTAATTAGATTAATTCATCAAAACATCATGTAATTAATTAGATTATGAATTTTAATCGACTGACAGCCCTCATTTTTACACCATACTTGCGTTATAGCATTGATTAAGTGTTTGAAATAACTTCCTTCTATGAACTGATTCTTATTTTTTTTAGTATTATATACAGTAATAAAGGCTGTTCTTGTTTTTACGCCTATGAGTCTTGCTTATGCACTGTGAAGGCGCCCCTGGTGTTGAGTATGAATGAAACAAATCGCACATAAGAGTTTCACGCTCCATAATGGCGCTGGTGCTAGGTAAGTATGTGTTATATTTTCAAATGTGTACTATTTTTTTTTTCAAATATCGCCATTGCCAGTATATTGTGACACCCCTAAGACTTCATTTTTTAAATATCATGATTATCGTCAGTACTGGTATTGTGACATACCTCATAACTGGACTCATAACTGTGAGCAGCCCTACACAAATAATGTAACTTAAAATTAGCTGTGTAAAATACACTAATTTATATTGTAACAACAGCTATGTTTCCATTCAAATTGTGAATTTATTTTAAAAATCACAATATGCAAAAACAATTCGCAAAACATAGCTGCAAGCAGCGAATTCCGGGGTTCAAGTGCTTTAAGTATTTAAGCACATAAGGAAAAAGACATTACATATTATTTAGCAAGCCTGTATATGGAACAAAAATAATGCCAAAAGTATTTGAAATAAAAAAACTTGTTGAATTACACAACTGGGAAAAAAATGCATTGCAATTAACAGTGCTTACATTTTAATGCATTGTATTTTCAGGGGTTGCATTTTTGTGCGCTGCATTTTAACATGGTTGTATATTTAAGTAGTGAATATTTCAATCGGAAACATTTCACCAACTTTTTCATTGTTAAAAATTCAATAATTAATATTCACCTCACAAAGTCCATTTCCAAAATATTCAGTTTGTTTAATAATTCCAACAATAACATCCGTCAGACAATTTTCGGTTAATTTTATTTCACTTTACAAATTCGTTTCCGAAAATTCAGTGGTTCAAATTCGACAGCTCTTAGCAGCGCACATCCGGGAACTGCAGGAAAAGCAGTAGAGTACCGGTAGAAGACCACCATCTGCTGTTAGACGTCCTCACCAGCAGGTGGTGCTAGCGGCTGTAAACGGCTTCATCAACAGGCCTGTGCAAAGCGATGTGTGGCCAAGATGGACCAAGCGGTGAGTATTAAATACCAATTAAGACATAAAACCGAACTTTACTTCTTCAATTGCCTATAGTAATATGTCATTTCTTTTTATCGTGTAAACATGATCTTCTTTCACTGTAACGTTAAAGGTGATATAACGCAATAAATGTAACACATCACATCCAGTTTTCCTGTAGTTAGCAGTTATGTTACGTTTTAGAGAAACCAACGTAATTCACATACCTGTAACCACCAAAATCAATTATTAAAAAAAAATCTTTTTTTTTGTCAAATCCAGGTGATTTACCATAGAAACATGATGTTTTTATAACATTTCTGACTGTTATAGCGACAGCTGTGGTCCGATCTCCCTGGAACTTTGCATGCTTTTTTAGAATCACCTGTTGCATGTGTTCAGTCGGTTTTGTGAAGTTTTGAATTTTTGTTTAGGCTTTATAGGCTTTTGGGTATGTTTGGACAGGCCCCTTTTCTAAAGGAGCCCGATATAGTAAATTTCAAAAGGTTTTTGAAATGTTCTCAATCATTTAAAAAATGTTTTGATTGACAGCAGTGATTGTAGAGGCAAAGTTGTTCGGAACGAGGAGGTCTATCATACGATATGAAAATTGTGTGTATGTGTGGAAAACCACACATTGTACAATCGTTTATGCACTCAAAAAATGTGATACCCCCCCAGTGCCCGATTTCTTTCAAATTTCTAACAGAAATTTGGGGCTGTGAGTCGTACAGACCCACTGAGTTTCGTTCTGATCGGCCTCCATTACCTTGTCTAATAGGTGCTCAAACTTCATTGGCCAATGGCGTCCATGTTTTTTTGAGATACGCAAATGTCTCCTTAGACACTTGTGGCACTTTGGACCAAGACCGTGCACAGCGATTTTCATAGTTCGCAAAAGTAGGCTTTGCAAAAAATGCGAAATATCCGATATAATCCGATTTCGTACTTTAGATTTCTGCAGCACCCCCGTCAGGCTGATTCGCTCATCTGTGACCATTCTAACAATTACAATAGGGTGTTAAGCTACGCGCTTAAACTCCTACAGAGATGAGAAGTAACGAAGTACAAATACTTTGTTGCTGTACTTAAGGAGATTTTTCTGGTATCAGTACTTTTCACTTTTACTCCTTACATTTTTACACGAGTATCTGTACTTTCTACTTCTTACATTTTCAAGTCAGGCTCGTTACTTTAGTTTTAATCAGCATTCGGATCACCATTCGATAACAAATCTCTAATAAATAATGGATTGGTTAGTCTTGACTAGCAATGCGATTCGGCTTGCTCGCGTATGCTCCACGTCTCTGCCAAATGGTTTCTATCAGAGTAATCATTGCGAGAGACTCGAGAATGGAGTGGAAGTGCCCGGGTGGACCATAGAGGCAAAACTACTGACCTGTTTAGGACTTCAAGTGCAGGTCAGTTACATCTGTAAACAGGCTGGTAAGAGTAGCAGTTTAATGCTTAACTAAGTAAACAGAATAAACGAAACTAAACTAAATTACTATCATCACTCAAAATAGGACATCATTATTTTACAAACTATTACAAACTATGGTTGTAAATTAAAACAGATTGTAATCGATCCAGCAAAAAAAAAAAAAAAATGGTTACTATACTTTTACTGTAATAAACCATGGTTAATTTTGGTAAGAGAAAAATATGACTCATGATAATGCAATAAAATGTTCAGTATTAGGATTTTTCTGTAAAGATATTGTCATGATGTAATCATTATTGTACTAATTTTGACATTTAGGCAATTGAGAAAATATAGTTTTCTTAAAAAAGTATTTAAGCCATTTTAACATAAAACAAGAACATCTGGTCATAATGTGATACTTTAAACTGAACTTGAATAAAAGTGTTAATGCAAATAGAATGTAATGAGGTGGTTGTTTTGCAACAAGGTGTAGACAGTTCTGCTCATAACAGTAAATGGCTGATGGGAAAAGTGACAGGTACAAGAAAATTTGTGAAAAAAGCAAACACACACAAAGTGAGATGCAGAGAGATATCATGGAACATGAAGAGACTGAAAGGGAAAATGGAAGTTCAAGAGAGCCTTTTTCTTATTTTGCAAACTGGAAGAAAATGGAAATGAAACTTGTAGATACCGGAGAAGCTGTTGTGGCACTTTTAAATGTGATAAATTAAGTAAAACTTTTAAAACTAATACATTTGTTACATATAATACATTTAAGCACACACATACAAGTCTCTGACAAACTTTATGTTTGCTGGTGATCAGCGGCAGTTGCTTTGTGACGGAATGACAGATAGCTCTGAGAGGTAAAAGCAGACAAGCATCATGATGACAGGGTACAGCAAGTCAGAATGACCAGATAATCATTTAACATCCTATGCGATGATACTGGTCACGTGACTTATTGCGGCACAGTCCCACAGATAAAGTTAGGAATTTATTCAGTAAATGTGTTTCCATCATAGCTTCATGTGTATTTATTCATATATATATATATATATATATGTATATAGTTTAGTTTTATGTTTTAGAACTTTGTGATATCCTAAAAGTTACTGTAGTAGTGCTTCTATGTAATTTAATGAATCACCAATTTCCAACTTCTGTTATTTCAGTCATCATCATCATCATTCAGACCATTTTGTATGTGGCTCATTTGTCATGTGCACGATCTCTCCGTGTCTGGACTCTAATACGAGAGCAGTTACCGCAGGAGAAAACTGCTCTATAACAACTGAGCCAGCGTATTTGAGCCAGTAATGCGTGATGCCAAGCCTGGTTGGGAGATGCTCTATGCAGAAACCAGATTAACAAGTTCAGGCACAGCATCCACAGCCAAAATGAAGTTGAACACTGAAGCCATGAAAAAAAAAACTCAGGCAAGTGTACTTCCGCACAAACTCGTAATTATACAAAAGCATGAGGTTCAATGAATATTGAGGACGGTCTCAGATGCGGCAGTATGTTTGTTGTTAGCGTCTATCGGGGGGAGTTACAGAAAATTCCCTGGGTGCCTCCTAGTCCGTGAAACATGAAAATTGTTCCAGCTCACATATTTGGCATGTATCTGGAACAAAGACTATTGTGTGTATATATTCTTGTAAGAAATGAAAATAAGAGATGAAGTGTGCTATTTCCAGGATGCTTTTATATGAGTCTAAAATACATGCACTCAAACCAAGGCAATACATTATTAAATAAGGGAAAGCTGGGTCAAAATGTAGTATTTGTAACTGAGAGACAAACAGGAAAAAGCACAGACGGTTTAAAAACTGTAACAAAGAGGATGAGATTGAGAGGAAACAAGACAAATGGAAAAAGCGAGTGTGAGTGAACGGAGGAGAGAGAATCTTTAAGAGTACATGCTGGCAGATGGTGCTCACAGGAGCGTGATCATTTGGCATTTTTGCGCCAAAGTGCTCATGGGAAAGGAGGGCAGAGAGAAAATGAGAGATGCCTTTTACCCCTCTGTCTTCCTGTCTCTCTCGCTTTCTGTTTTTGGTCTCTCTTTTTCTTTCTATGATTGTTTTCACTCATGTGGTGCACCACTGACTGGTTGGTTACTTTAATATTCACCGGCACTTCATAAGACATGTGTGCTTCTGGCACATGCCTGAATCACACAGCTTGACATCCCTTCAGCCATCCAACACAGATGCATTTTATTGCAGACTTGCAGTAATGTGCAAATGGCTATGGAGAACTATGGAGAAAATGATTTGAGAGCTGACTGACACTAAGTGTCATTTGCTGATATAGTGCTCTATAGCCAAATCTAGTGGCCTTTTTTGCAATACCTGATATTCATATTCATATCAGTTGTACAGATCAACATGTATTATTGAATTTTTGATCTTTATGCCTTATGTCAAAAAATTACTTGCCCTCATGTCGTTCCAAACCCGTAAGATCTTGCTCATCTTTGGAATACAAATTAAGATGTCTTTAATGAAATCCGAGGGATTTCTGATCCTGCATAAACAGCTACACAACTACAATGTTTAAGGCCCAGAAAAGTAGTAAGGGTGAGGGTGAGTAATTATTGACAGATCAATTTTTTATTTTCAGTCAGATTTTTCAATCAGTTCTACAAACAAAGCTATTGTATGGCTTAAGGAATTTTTTTTTTTTCTTACTTTTTTGGTCACTATGAACTTTTATGAAAAAGTTAATATTATCCTTTTTTTTTTTTTTTTTTTTTTTTTTTTTTTTTTAGAGTGAGTAAATGACAGAATTTTAATTTGTGGGTAAACAATTCTTTTAAGGTCATACGTCTGCCATTCTCCCCTTATCTACCCCAGGACAAATAACAATGTGCCTGTTCCTGTTGTTTGTAGCTGCATGTGTCCCACTGATGAAGTCACGCAGCTGCTTCGGAGACCTGCCGCTCTCAGACCAGCAGTGCTGCAAACCCGTCTGTGCAGCGATATGATTAAGAGTACTGTTTTGAAAAGTGTATGAACGAGACCACCGCAGGGTCAGAATCATTGATGAAACTCATGCAGCATTAGAACAGCATTAGACAGAGACAATTTGTGGAAAAATGTTACAGAGGATTTGTGCTTATTATTTAATTAATATTACTTTTATTATAAATTTGTATACTATGCTATGTTCATTAATGTCTCTAATTATATATATACAGTATATATTTTATTTTTTGGTTGGGTCTCCAAATGATGTCCTCAACAAAGAGGAGGACGACTGACTCACATGTATTATCATGGTCGACACTGCCTTACCAGAGCACAGCTTATGAGTCATGACAATTAGACTACTCCTCAGCGAGAATAACATCGCCACAATTCTCATTTCCTTTTTTCTTCTTCCGTTTTCTTCCCTCTTTCTCATCCACTCCTCTGGAGGTTAAAGCAACGAGGTCATGTTCTGGGAAAGATTGTCCTTTAGGCTGTAATTAGTCTTTTTGTAACATGTAGGAACAGAAAGATGAGCTTGGACTGGAAGGATGACTGCTGGAGTCTGTTACCCATCATACTCCAGCACTCATTCGTCCATGGGTGCAGTTGCTGAATCCTGACAGCTAATTATTAGTCAATAACATGATGTTCCACCCTTGTGCTAAACAAAGCCTTAAAAAGAAAATTGGCGGAACTAGAAATAACGACGACAGGATGGCGAGAATAGAAGATCAAAAGAGAGGCCTTGGAGATTATTACGACTGGAACACAGAAATGAGAATGGCACACATCTGAAGTTAAATGTGAGTCCCTGTCATTTTATTTGCTTTCTCTTCAGAAGCTCAGCCGCTGTTTCTTTAGTGATCCCACTTGAGAGAAGGAGGGGGAGAACTCAAGCGTTTTGGGAATGCTCCCAAATATTCCCATTCATAGCGGTTAATCCTCGTTAATGGGTTTGTTTTAATTCAGTAAAAGGAGGATGAATCTGAGAAATGATTAATATGCTACTTGGTGCTTATTCAATGGATAAATGAGTACAACTATTTATATACATTTTCCAGTTTGCACTCCATCTTTTTAAAAAAACCTTTACATTTCTTTACAAAAAAAAAAAAAAAAAAAAGACAGTGGGATGTTCAGATGGATAAGCCATGTCCTTGGTTATGTATAATATAACTCAACCTTGTAGCTATAATCGATGAAATATGCAAACAGCTAAATGTTCTTCAAAAGCAATGCAAACTGTCAATGAAACATAATTGCATGGAATAAATATAAGAAAACTGTTGCAATAGAAATCTTTTAAATAAGAGTATCTACTTTAAGTATTAGAATAATTCCTGGTAACCCTTTAGGGTAACAATTTAGAATAGTAAACACTTATTCACTATTAACTTTTTCCTCAATAAATTCTTAATTTGCCGTTTATTAAAAGTTAGTAAGGTAGTTGTTAAGTTTAGGTATTGGGTAGAATTAGGGATGTAGAATAAGGTCATGTAGAATAAGGCATTAATGTGGGCTTAATTAGTACTAATAAATGGCTAATATTCTAGTAATATGCATTCTAATAAGCAACTAGTTAAAAAAAAAAAAAGTAAAATAAAGTGTTACCCACTTTAATATAGGGAGCAATTCTCTCTAATAACTAGTTGCTTATTAGCATGCCTTTTCACAATATATTGGCTATTTATTAATACTTATAAAGCACATATTCTCCAATGCCTAAACTTAACAACCACCTTTGCTAACTACTAATAAGCAGCAAATTAGTAGTTTATGGAGGCAAAAGTCATAGTTAATGGTTTGAAAGAAGAAGAAGAAGAAGAAGAAGAAGAAGAAGAAGAAGAAGAAAAAAGGATCGGTTAAGTACATATTTAAAAACATAAAAAGTCATCAATTTCCCATTTTAGGAGCCAATTACTAAGATTGTTTCAGTTATGTCTTTTTTACTTTCCTCTACATACATTGATTGTTGTTGGTTTGACCATGACTGACTCAGTTTCACACTCAAATACAAATCCAACCAAACAATACCATCACATTCAATTTTTTTCTGGTGCTTATGACTTCTGAAGTTTTATTTCTAGAAGCATAATTTCCCGCCACATGCAGAGATTAATGAGTCTAGACCCACAAGATTTGCTGCCTTCTTGGATTTTGATAAATTATTTTTTCACTTACCCCAACAAATTTTGTCAGATCATCACAAATGTTGGTGATGACTTTCTGACCAAACCACAGACATGTATCTAGATAATATTTGAGTTTCAAGGGCATTTTTCAAAGTAATGACACAACAGAAGCCCACAATTCCAGCACCAAAGAGGAAAAAAATAGGCTGTATTTCGGCAACATTTTGGCCTGAAACAAAACTTGGTATGCATCATAGACTCCCAGATTTGGGCAAGCCTGTGAAGTTTGATGACAACATCATCTACTTGTCACAAACCATAAATTGTGGAATGTGTGAATCTCTAATCTTTTAGCCTGAAATCACGATTCTTTGTGTATGTACACAGCCAAATTGCATATCAGCCATTTTGAATTTCAGTGCAACATCCAGTATTATAACAGTGGTAATGCCATGAACTCGAGCAAATGGCCTAAAGTCATGAACTAGCTCTGTTTAGATTCCTTAGCTGATGCAACTACTATTATTCCCATCCTTTTTCAAATGTGTCTAACAAATTCCATCTGCTTATTTCAAGATTATCGTAAGCACCAAAAAAAAGGATTTACATATTTAATGAAAAACAATCACTTCAATCAGATTAAATGTCATACTAAGTCAACATTCCTACTTTACATGTTAATAAAACCTGTTTAGCAAACATTTGCAGAGACAGGTGTGTAAAAGATGGTAAATCCCCCCATTGTTCATAATCATACACCTGCAGAACAATTTCTAGCTTTGCATAGCATCGTTTATCCTCTGCAATTTGGCTACTAGGGGACTTCTTTGTTGACAATCAAACACCTGCAAGGCTAACGCTAGCGTTGCAATTTTGGCATCTTTAGCACTGTGGAATGGAACAAATTTATGGTCAGAAATCTAAGATGATAAGTAGGACCATCAAATCAGATCTAGCCTTGAATGAAGTGCAATATAAGTATGTGACCTTGGCTGCATTCAGAATCATTTAATCTACCAGCATCAGTTGCGTCACTGTAAAGTGTCAATCGGATGTGCACTTCAGAATCTCAGCCGAAGCACTAGTCCATCTTTGATTACTGTATAATAAATCTTATGAATTTGTTCACAGTGTTTCTCTCACATTGTTTTTTGGAAGGTTTGCATATTCAGATGCAGTCCTTGTGACTTGACAGTACAATAGGAGTTTAATGATAGCGTAAACTGTTCTGTTCACAACATTTGAAATAACTGAGATAGATAATTCTTTGGATCATATTTAATGTTATGTGCATGCATATGTTCCTCACCGGTTCATTTTCTTCACAAACTTTATCATCTGAATGTTTTAATGTCAGAACATTCTCACCTCTAAGCCTATGTGGGCCGGCTTCCTAGGAGCAGCGCTGTTGGTGATGAGTCCTGGTTTATTTCCGACATTCAAGCATATTCTACTGCTGGGAATGCCAACAGAATGTTTGTGACAGAGAGAGCTGGGTTTGGGAATTCAGCCAGGAGAGGGGGCATTTTTCAATGTAGCTAGTGAAACTCTTGGGGTCAAAGGGTTTCAGGAAAACTCACACAAAGGAAGTGGTGGGTGGTTGTGGTTGAGTGCCAACAACGGCATATGCCAGGAGTTCTGGGGACAGACAGAAAGCTCTGGGTAGTACACTCACATTCAGCTATTGTAAATATTTAACTGGACCTCCCCGCATGCAAGCAACCAGAGAGGCAAACCACACATGATAGCTTTGTGTGAGGAACAAGTTATACTGACAATGCTTTTATGTTGCGAGTCTTTGGCTTTTCATAACAAAAATCTTTTTTTTTGCACTGGTGACAGGTCATTATTTTTAAATGAACAGTCTTTTGGTTTGCATGTATGTCGTTCGTTCATTACATACATACATGCATGCATGCAATTTAAATAAAATAAAATTTTGGTCATAAAACATGCCACACATTTATAATAAAAAGAGTGACTTTGAGCTTCCCGAAGTTCAGTAGCTCTGCCCTAGAGCTTCTGGTTCATTTAGTCTGCAATCCGTCAAGATAAAATACTGACATAACAAAGGACATGGGAGAGTTTTAATTAATGATGCACTGCCTTGATAATATGTCGCTGAACTATCAATTATATTCCTGTCTGTGCAAAGGGCATAAAGTTAAGGGTAGAAATTATGACTGCTGGTACAATGTGATGATTCAGAAAATGGGATTTGTGGGAACACTGAAGGAAACAAGTACACTGATAAAACTGTAGTCAACTCTCCTACTCCCTCTCACACACGCACATGCAAAAATCAGTATTTACAAATTTGATTCTTGGCTCTTCCGTTCATAATTATTTCTCCCTGTCATCAGCACAAGCACATTGCAGGCTCTCCGCCACAGCTGTACAGGAGCCAAGCTCTCTATTTCTCTCCCCCTCTCACCCCACCCATACCCCCCTCTATCTGTCTCCACAGCTAAAAGCCAATTATTCTCCACAGATCCGCAACACCATTTCCAGCGTCATTCTCTTATGAACCGCCACTGCCAAAGAAATTAAATTCTTATTGAAGTTGATAAAAGACAAATTATCAGTGATTTTTGGGGGTTTACGGATATTTCTCCGTCCTCTTTTTCTTTTGTGTTCTGTAATTTTCCCTTCTTTATCTTGCCTGATTTTCAATTGCCAATTATCCAATGTCTTGGCACGCTGGCGGCGGCACCTGTGTTGGCATGGGGTGCGTGAGAATGAAAGGATCGGACCTACACATGCGTGTGAGCACACTTACATCATGTTCTTGTCACAAGCGTCCACTTGCCCCCCGCTTGATGTCATAAACGGGACTATGTTGCTTGAGCTTTTGGCTTGATTTCTCCTCACATGTAAAGAGATAGCAATCGACATGCTGGCTGTACACAACTAGTGCCACCTCAGTTATCAACTGAAACCATGCAGCTTACTTAAAGGATGAACTGCCTTTTTTTATTATTTTGTACCGTTCTCTGAGATACACTTGTAATGTTATCAAGATTTGTATGTCAAAAAAAACATCATAATTCAGAAGTAACAGGCTATTTTTTGTTCTTGTTTTGACCCCCCTCATCAGAACACTGTTTGAATAAGCATGGTGGATTGTAGACTCAGAAATAAACGTTCATTGCTATGATTTGCTAACTAGTTGTGTATGTTTGACAGCCTACATCCTTCATAGATGGACGCATAAAGGCTCAGTATATATTAAACGATCTGTAATCGATCAGACAAAACTATAGTGTCCGCGTAATAAAAACAGTTACTCACACTTGTGTGTTGTGACATTATTGTCAGATCTGCAAAATAGGCTTAATGAAATACATGCCTCTATATAAATTTCTGCAAAATGTAAAAAAAAACGTACATATATGTACAAATCACTGCAGTATCCAATTGAAATGAACACTAAAGGCAGTAAAACTCCAACAACTTTTATTCCTTTTCACACAAAGTATGATTTACACAAGAGATTTCATTAAAAAAAAGCACAATTACTTGCAGAATATTATAAAATACCATGCTACTATTAGCATGCACCTCAAAAACTATTTAGACCATTGCAAACAAACTACAATTCAGTGAACATTTAAACATTACACAAATAACGGTAAACACGAGCAAAGCAGCATCTAAATGTAACATAATCATTTCAGTTACAATACTATATTATGGACTCAAAACAATTTTAACAACCAAACTATGGTTTGACAAAACAATAGGAACTTAAAATAGCACGATAGCATAAGGAACTTAAAATAGCATGGCTGCATCAACAAATGCATTTTTATATCACTTTTGCATTTATTAACACTGTCGGTTAGGTTTAGGGTTGGTTTTGCGTAGGGGATCTTTACAACACGATAGAGCCGCACAGCCGCAATACCTACCTTAAGCAGCGTAATAAAAACACAGCGATGTGTGACTGTATCAACGTAATAAAAACGTGCCACGGTCACATATTGATTGTGTGTTTTAGCATCACTCTCTGGACATTTCACTTTGAAACTGCCGTGAAACATTCAGTAAGGTACGTACGGTGTTGCAAAAATCCATATAGAGGCACATATTTTCAATGAGCCTAGGTTGCAGATCCAATATAGTCGGCATAGCATCATCTTTTAGTTTCAATCTTTTTGAACATCCCATGTCGGACTGTGCCTTGTTTGTAAACATATCCACTGTAAAATTTAGTACAAAGGACCAAGTTCTTACTGACGAGGTCTGGAACTTACTAAAATAAAGCTCATTGTTGGCACCAATAGCCTTGTGGTTAGTGTGTCAACATACAGCACAACTGTGTTCACGGTGACCCGAGTTTGATTCCTGCCTTGAGGTCCTTTGCCGATCCTGCTTTCCTGTCATCTTTCCTACTGTCCTGTCTACAAAAATGCATAAGACTCAAAAATAAACAAAGTTCATCCATCATTTCCTAACGTTGAGGTCAGAAGGAAGGCAATGTGAAGCGTGTGTTTTTCCACAACTTTGCACTGCACAGCATCTTCTTGTATTCGGGGAGATCTTTTTCATTTGGTTTTCCTGTGTTTGCCTCTCTCATTATTTACACTAAATGTGCAAATCAGTGGGTGGGGCTAAACAGGCAGTGATGTAGAAGCAGGTGTTGATCTTCTTTAGTAGAGGCGGTGTTTAGCTACACTATTACATCATAAAGTGACACATTCCACAACCTGTCGATTTGGCAGAATGACTTCAATATAAGTTGTTTTTAGACTAAAGAGAAGGACAAAAGATCAGGGGAATTTTGGTTTCTCAGTTCATGACCATTTTAAAATATGTTGAATTGCCAGTGATAGGGATTGTGTCATTCATTGCTAAATACATTTTGGTAACGCTTTAGATTACAACCCGCAAAGAACTACGTAAGTAAACTGAATTTACGGTGTATGTTTCTGTAATTATAGTGTACCTATAAAGAACGTACATGTAGGTATAAGGGAACAAAATGTTATATTTGGGTAATAAGGGGATAACAAACCAGATATTCAATATGCAAAGAACTACATAAGTATACTGAATTTACGGTGTACGTTTCTGTAATTATAGTGCACCTATTAAAGAACGTACATGTAGGTATAAGAGAACAATATGTTACGTTTTGGTAATAGAGAGTAACAACCAGATATACAACCTGCAAAGAACTGCGTAAGTAAACTAAAGTTACGGTGAATTTTTCGTATTTATATTGTACCTACGTGTAAGTATAAGGGAACAATAGGTTATGTTTGGGTAATAAGGGGGTAGCAAACAGATATGCAAATAATTTATAATGGATTAATTTAAAAAACTTAACAGGTACCTTTTCTATTAAATCGTAAGTTCGGTGTATCTATACGTAAGCTTTTTAAAATTACTGGGAAATTATACTCTTGTTCCATGTAGTTACAGGGTAATTGTGCCCTCTGCGGGCTGTAAATTAAAGTGGCGACTGTTCCCCTCTTGTTCAACGAAGTTACAGGGTACAACACATATAACAACGCGACGTAAAATGTGGTTCTACAAAATGTACATTTATTTACATTTTTACAAACATTAAATGTACAATACTGACATATTTACATCATCTAAACATTTAACGTTTACTTAATATGAAATTATAACATTTAACTCTGTTCTGTGTGATTTCTGTTGCCAGCTCGTTTCCAAGAATAGGTCTACATAATGTTATCACGACTACACGGTAAACCCTTAAAATAAATAATATTTCTGCAATCGTTTAATCATTCATGTAATATTAACTTCGTTTGCCGTGGTGGAACACAAAGGCGTTTTCTCTAACATGCTGTGACTAACAATAGAACCACAAAATACACCGAACACGCATCATAATTACAAATTAAACCATTTTATTTGTGTGCTGTAACCCAGATCTTCAGAGTCCATACGATTTGCGAGGACCAGAACCAAATTCAAGGCTTTGTCCGGCGATCTTCATCTCCATCTCTAGCAGCGAGTCCAGCAGCAACAGCCATAAACCCGTGCTAAAGTGCATTTTGCGACAGGAAAATCGGACGTTCATTGGCTCTCGCCTGCATTCGTCACAGATTACGACATGCCGTGTTTCTGGTGAGATGTGTTGGAATGACGCGCGGGCGCCTTCGAGGAGTGGATCAAGACAATAATCTGGATAATATTTTCAGCGATTAACAATTTAAATTCTGCTCTCATCCTACTGCACCTCAAACCTACTGTATTCCGCCAGAGAGGACTGCGGCTGCAAACGCATCGTTATTTGGATTACTTTTTGTATGGCTGTTGACATTTTTGCAATAAATAAATGATTGTGATTGCACTTTCCTGTTTTTTATATTTTTATAACTGTTCAGTCATAGTTAACTTTAGGTTTAGAGGTAGAAGTGGGATTAGCGACTATAAAAAAATATTTTTAGATATATTTTCAGATTGTGTGTTTATGTATTGAACCTACCCTGTAACTTCCTTGAACAAGAGGGGAACAATCGCCACTTTAATTTACAACCCGCAGAGGGCACAATTACCCTGTAACTACATGGAACAAGAGTATAATTTCCCAGTAATTTTAAAAAGCTTACGTATAGATACACCAAACTTACGATTTAATAGAACAGGTACCTGTTAAGTTTTTTTAAATTAATCCATTATAAATTATTTGTATATCTGTTTTCTACCCCGTTATTACCCAAACGTAACATATTGTTCCCTTATACTTACACGTAGGTACAATATAAATACGAAACATACACTGTAACTTCAGTTTACTAGCGCAGTTCTTTGCAGGTTGTATATCTGTTTGTTACCCCCGAATTACCAAAACGTAACATAGCCTATTGTTCTCTTATACCTACACATTGTCACGGGCAAAAAGGAGGTCTGGGTCCAAATGCAGGGAAGGGATTTTAATTAAACAAAACACAAATGAACATAAACCAAAGGCCAACACGGCACAACACAACTGGAATCTAAGATCAAAAAATAAACAGAACAGAAACACACTCGAAGACAATGCAGCCAGAATGAGTAGTGGGAAATGAGAGTTCTTATAGACCAGGTAATTGTGAACAGGTGAGAGCTTAGATGAGTGCTAATGACAAGACAGGTGTACAATCAGGGAAGTGCAGTGCAGGGAAACCAGCGACCTCAGGTGGCTGAGGGAAGCCCCACAGCCCAGATCATGACAGTACCCCCTCTCAAGGGAACGGCTTCCAGACGTTCCCAAAAAAAAAAGTCTGGAGGGAGGAGGAACGGTGGAAGGTGCATCAGGGGGAGGGATGGCGGGCCAGGCCCGTGCAGCGGAGGAACGTCAGTGGACACTGCCGCCAGGGGAACGTGAGCTGGCCTCGCCACCAGTGGAACGTCCGCGGTCACCGTCGCGTCAGGAACAGAGAGCGCGGTCACCGCCGCTTCCAGAACAACAAGCGCGGTCGCCGCCGCGTCAGGAACAGAGATAGCGGTCACCGCCGCGTCCGGAACAGAGAGAGCGGTCGCCGCCGCGTCAGGAACGGAGAGAGCGGTCGCCGCCGCATCAGGAACAGAGAGAGCGGTCACCGCCGCGTCCGGAACGGGGATAGCGGTCACCGCCGCGTCCGGAACGGGGATAGCGGTCACCGCCGCGTCCGGAACGGGGATAGCGGTCGCCGCCGCGTCAGGAACAGAGAGCGCGGTCACCGCCGCTTCCAGAACAACAAGCGCGGTCACCGGCGCGTCCGGACAGGAGATAGCGGTCGCCGCCGCGTCAGGAACAGAGAGAGCGGTCGCCGCCGCGTCCGGACAGGAGATAGCGGTCGCCGCCGCGTCAGGAACAGAGAGAGCGGTCGCCGCCGCGTCAGGAACGGAGATAGCGGTCGCCGCCGCATCAGGAACAGAGAGAGCGGTCGCCGCCGCGTCAGGAACGGAGATAGCGGTCGCCGCCGCATCAGGAACAGAGAGAGCGGTCGCCGCCGCGTCAGGAACGGAGATAGCGGTCGCCGCCGCATCAGGAACAGAGAGAGCGGTCGCCGCCGCGTCAGGAACGGAGATAGCGGTCGCCGCCGCCTGCCCGCGGAAGAGCGTCTCCGCCCCCGCCAGAAAGCAGGGCCGCATCTGCGCAGCCTCTGCCCTACAGGTGTCCATCCCCGCCAGACAGGCATAGATGAACTCGAAACGAGCGGCCGACGCCGCCGCCTCGAAGGACATCCCCGCCGTTTCGGGAACAGAGCGGGTGGTCGCCGCCTCCCTAAAAAAAATTCCTCCCCGCTGGGCCCATCGGTGCTGGCTGCATTCTGTCACGGGCAAAAAGGAGGTCTGGGTCCAAATGCAGGGAAGGGATTTTAATTAAACAAAACACAAATGAACATAAACCAAAGGCCAACACGGCACAACACAACTGGAATCTAAGATCAAAAAATAAACAGAACAGAAACACACTCGAAGACAATGCAGCCAGAATGAGTAGTGGGAAATGAGAGTTCTTATAGACCAGGTAATTGTGAACAGGTGAGAGCTTAGATGAGTGCTAATGACAAGACAGGTGTACAATCAGGGAAGTGCAGTGCAGGGAAACCAGCGACCTCAGGTGGCTGAGGGAAGCCCCACAGCCCAGATCATGACAGTACCCCCTCTCAAGGGAACGGCTTCCAGACGTTCCCAAAAAAAAAAAGTCTGGAGGGAGGAGGAACGGTGGAAGGTGCATCAGGGGGAGGGATGGCGGGCCAGGCCCGTGCAGCGGAGGAACGTCAGTGGACACTGCCGCCAGGGGAACGTGAGCTGGCCTCGCCACCAGTGGAACGTCCGCGGTCACCGTCGCGTCAGGAACAGAGAGCGCGGTCACCGCCGCTTCCAGAACAACAAGCGCGGTCGCCGCCGCGTCAGGAACAGAGATAGCGGTCACCGCCGCGTCCGGAACAGAGAGAGCGGTCGCCGCCGCGTCAGGAACGGAGAGAGCGGTCGCCGCCGCATCAGGAACAGAGAGAGCGGTCACCGCCGCGTCCGGAACGGGGATAGCGGTCACCGCCGCGTCCGGAACGGGGATAGCGGTCGCCGCCGCGTCAGGAACAGAGAGCGCGGTCACCGCCGCTTCCAGAACAACAAGCGCGGTCACCGGCGCGTCCGGACAGGAGATAGCGGTCGCCGCCGCGTCAGGAACAGAGAGCGGTCGCCGCCGCGTCCGGACAGGAGATAGCGGTCGCCGCCGCGTCAGGAACAGAGAGCGGTCGCCGCCGCGTCAGGAACGGAGATAGCGGTCGCCGCCGCATCAGGAACAGAGAGAGCGGTCGCCGCCGCGTCAGGAACGGAGATAGCGGTCGCCGCCGCATCAGGAACAGAGAGAGCGGTCGCCGCCGCGTCAGGAACGGAGATAGCGGTCGCCGCCGCATCAGGAACAGAGAGAGCGGTCGCCGCCGCGTCAGGAACGGAGATAGCGGTCGCCGCCGCCTGCCCGCGGAAGAGCGTCTCCGCCCCCGCCAGAAAGCAGGGCCGCATCTGCGCAGCCTCTGCCCTACAGGTGTCCATCCCCGCCAGACAGGCATAGATGAACTCGAAACGAGCGGCCGACGCCGCCTCGAAGGACATCCCCGCCGTTTCGGGAACAGAGCGGGTGGTCGCCGCCTCCCTAAAAAAAAAATTCCTCCCCGCTGGGCCCATCGGTGCTGGCTGCATTCTGTCACGGGCAAAAAGGAGGTCTGGGTCCAAATGCAGGGAAGGGATTTTAATTAAACAAAACACAAATGAACATAAACCAAAGGCCAACACGGCACAACACAACTGGAATCTAAGATCAAAAAATAAACAGAACAGAAACACACTCGAAGACAATGCAGCCAGAATGAGTAGTGGGAAATGAGAGTTCTTATAGACCAGGTAATTGTGAACAGGTGAGAGCTTAGATGAGTGCTAATGACAAGACAGGTGTACAATCAGGGAAGTGCAGTGCAGGGAAACCAGCGACCTCAGGTGGCTGAGGGAAGCCCCACAGCCCAGATCATGACACACATACGTACTAATAGGTACACTATAGTTACAGAAACGTACACCGTAAATTCAGTATACTTATGTAGTTCTTTGCAGGTTAAATATCTGGTTTGTTATCCCCTTATTACCCAAATATAACATATTGGTCCCTTATACCTACATGTACGTTCTTTATAGGTACACTATAATTACAGAAACATACACCGTAAATTCAGTTTACTTACGTAGTTCTTTGCGGGTTGTAATCTAAAGCGTTACCTACATTTTTAAGTTTGTTAATATATACATATAGGCTATAGTATATCAAACATTTCTGCTATGACTACATGCTACTTTATTTTAACAGCTAACTAAATGTATCCATTATTTCTGCAAAAAATCTTGTTAATGGATTTCGCAAATTCAAAGTACCAGTTTAACGATTCACACCTCCCACTGTGAAGTCTGAAGTAGCTCAGCCGAAGAGCCTGCTGCTTGGTTTCTTGATGAAGAGCTTCAGGGTTAGTTATCCTGGCTTCTTTTGGCCCCTCACATAGAGGGACCCTCTTGATCGCCGGCACCACTGAAACAGTGTCAGCTATTATCAGCCTCAAAGCCTCTGGGTTGCCATGGCACCTAATAGAAGAGAGGCTTGCTTTGACATCAGGTCAGTTGTTGGTTCCCACGGACACAGGGAGCTGGAGGCTGATTTGGATACTCTGCCTGTTCAGACGTTTCCTTTTTTTATATATTGATTAAGGAATGATTCTTGCAAAGGATAATTACAGGCAAATTAAATTCTGTTCGGGTAACAATTAATGCATTAAGCATCATGACGGAACAGAAAACAGCAGTTTTTAATCTAAGTTGATGTCATTTTATAAAGATATTATTTTTCATTGTTTCAGTTCATGTTCATTTATATTATATTAAATACTGTTAGTTAATTTATGCTAAAAAAAGGATATGTTAATTTACATGAACCTATTTCATATATAAATGGTGTGAAAGAATAGTTTTCTCAAATTTATTTAGGTATTCTCATTATGAATTAACTGTAAATGTACTGAAATTTGCACTTGACTGTATTACCATTTGCATTATCGTCTACACTGCTATTTTATCCACAGTAAGAATAAAAGGTGTAATAATATGTTATCTATAACAACATTATTGAGAAAGATATGCTGTAGGGAAATCTACAGAAAGGCACCTCAGTATACTGAAATAGAAATACTTTTCATGTCTCTCATTTAATGCCTAGGATGCTGAAGGCAAGTTTATTTTTATACATGTTTACAAGGTTTATACACGTGTACAAGTTGAAAGTACTCTGCTGCTATGTTAAAAGACAGGTTTAAAAAAAATGATGAATTATAGTAGTAAAAAAAAAAAAATCATAATAATTTCACTTGGCAGTTTGATTTATTAGGGTTTTATGGAATAAAAATGAGTTCTGTTATTGTATTTTATTGTATTTTATTGTATTTTATTTTATTTAATTTAATTTATTTATTTATTTATTTATTTTGCTATACTGGTCTGTTTAAACAGACACACATGCATACATTCAGACTGCAAATTCAGCCATTTTATTGATGTTTTCACAGCCACAGCAGCATGCCTACAGCATTATAAGCATGACATTGTTCTCGGCTAAAACATAGTGTAAAGCGAATTCAGGGATTTAAGACATGATGAACTTGAAGACTCATCATTTTCACCCTCTGTTAAGCTGCTCAGAGAACATAAATGCAACCCTCACTGGAGGTTTATGCATCCACTGCATCCATTCAGTAGCTATTAGCTGAGCATGACAGTCTCAGTGTAAAGTATAAGAAATGCAAATGCATACATGCTCCAGACATGGTACTCATTAGGGTGGCACAGGTTCAAATCAAGCCAATCATGTGTACTGACATTTTATATTTTTGTTCTCTAATTTCCTGATTATGGAACGTATAAAAACACACGCAGAATTACCAGAGGCAACAGCAACAATCAAAATATGAACATTTATTATTAAGCAAGAACACATGGATGAAATACAAGACAAACTGAATTCATTTGGGTGAATACAGCATAGTTTACAATATTACATACATTTAAACTCATTTAAACAAGCATTTTAGACATACAAAATGTAACATTTAAAAGTAGAATTTTAATTCAACCATTCAACTATTTTCTGTATTTTTCTTTCTTTTTTTCTTTTTTTTTTTTTTTTTTTTACAGAAATAATGCTAATTCTCATGCTGGTGTGTCCCTGAAATCTGAGCCGGTGAAGGGCTGCTGTTCACCAGGTTAACTGCGAACTTCAGATTGCGGCCTCATGTTTCACTCATAGCTGAAAAATGCCATGACTGATCTTAAAACCTGCCCACAAACAAACAGTACTGACATTAGAGAACATATTTTAAGATTAAAATTAAATTTGTACAATAATGAATAAAATCCACTTATTTTATGCAAGGAAAAAGGTGATTCCATCCTGTGAAACGACCGCTGCTGACACAGCTGATTGACAACTCGTCCTTATGTTGTGTGAAATAATACAATTTGCAGCACAGTAAAGACTTATAAATGAAATAATAAAAACCTTTATTTTGTTGAAGAAGTGCAAATCAGCGGCGCTGAGAACCGCTCTCTCCTGTAGAGGACTCAAAATCCAGCGATCTGATTGACTGTAACTCAGCAGCTGGATTGTTTAATCAGAGACAGGCTTAACCCAGCGGTTGGGTGGAAAAAAAATAACCCAGCGTTAAAAATGACCCAGCAGCTTAGTTACAAAAAAACTACCCAGCACCTGGGCAAAAAAATATATAAAAAATAACCCAATAAAATGACCCAACAAGTTGAGGTCAAAAAAAAAAAAAAAAAAAACAGCACCTGGGTAAACATATTTAAAACAACCCAATAATAATCCAATAAAATGACCCAAGGGGCTGAACCTAGCATTTGGGTTAAAAAAAAATAAATAAAAAAATAATAATAATCCAGCATTTGTATGGCCATTTAACATGCCATTTTTCACATTTCTACACACTTTATACCATACAGCGTAACGTAATATTGAACAAAGCATGTGCAAGCATAACTGTATGGGGAGAAAAGGTTGCCATAAAAATAACTAAATAGGTAAAGGATGTAAAACCACACCTGGATGCTGCCAAATATTGATAGTCATAAAAATCATTAGGTTTTTCATATCATGTACTAATTATGGGGTTATTCACTAAGACGACACATAATTTCCTTTATGATCAGTGCTTTATCACACTTCTCTATAAACATCCAACACTCACTAATCCTAGTGCGTAGTTTTTCTATCTTTGTATATCTGCAGATGCTTGTCCTCTCTGGCTGGGAATGTGGCCATCTGCCGTCGTGTTTCTGGGCGGATGAGGATGCCTACAGCGCAGCCACAGCATCTGGTAAAAGTTCTGATCGTGTCAAAACCGTGTATTCGCTCTGGGGAGTAACAGATAGACTGGGGTATGGACAAGGACACTGGAGGATGGCGTTCAGTCCGGGAATATCCTGACTCACAGACTCCATGCATGTGCAGGGAAGTTTGAGAAGCACTTGGTTGAAGACTTTCACTGTTGGAAGATCATCTTTTTTCATTTACTCGCTCTCGCTCTTACGTATTTGCTAATGCACTCCTTCACACCCTCATTTATTCTTTCAGTCAAAAAACTCCTGCACTTGCAAATTCATTCACTCACTGACCTGTGTAATTATATCTATATGAGCTAATGTCCTGCCTCACTAATTCACGGACATATGGCCATCTTTTGCGCTGTCTGTTTTATTCTCCTATTCACTCACTGGTTCAGTGTTGAGTAGGGCTTTTTTAGTTCACATGACCATGTCAATCCATCAATATGCCATTTTACCATACGACGTAACGTGGAAATTGAATATTGAACAACGCATGTGCAAGCATGTTCACTTGATCTTAATTTTTCAACTCTTCTCCTCCCATGTACATTCCTTTTTCGTCTAACAATACAATACTTCACTGCATTTTCCTCACTCCACATTTGCATATAAACATTTTTTTCTTACCCTTACATAAATTGGCCAAGACACTTGCTTCAGCAGAAATTTTAAATATATGGGGCACATTACAGATTAGCACTAAAAGTCCTCATCAGCACTCCAGGGCTTGTAGGAGAGTGCATGTGTGTGTGAGAGAGAGAGGGGTGGAGAGAGGGAGAGAAGAGAAGGGAAGGAGAAAAATAGAGGTTGCAAGTGCATGTGTGTGAGAGAAAGGGAGGACGAAGGAGAAAGAGTGAAAATGGTGATAGATTTTGGGTGGAGAGCAAAGCGTGGTTGGGCCTAATGAACAGGAATCTAATAGCGGTGAATGGTTTTCCATCAGTCATGGCTCTAAAGCCGGGCTCAGCATGTAATTAAATGGCACAAACATACACACAGTGATAAACATGCATGAGCATGAAGAACTCTCTTTCTCACACACACATCCATCCATATACAATGTTTTTGTTCGATAAAAAAAAAAAAAAAAAAAGCTTAAGCAGAACCACTGTTTTCAACCTTGATCCTGAGATATATATATATATATATATATATATTATTTTTCTCAAAAATTTTAATTAAACAATAAATTAAATTTAAATAATACGATACAGTCTGAAAGAATACGTTACCAGTCAAATGAAATCAGCAACAACAATTCACCTTTGCACGGCACAGAAGAGCACAAATGTGGTATTAAGGAATATTTACAGATTTTTTGACAAGATTCAGGGGTGGTGAGATTAAAATATAAGATTTAATATGAAGTTTTGAATATAAAAATATTAAACGATTGAAATGATTCAGTTTATATTTTAAAAATGAAACTAAAACCACCAGTAGGTGGCATCAAGTCAGTGTCTTTGTTCATTCAATTGATTCAAAAACGTAGATTCATTCATAAACGAAACAGCTGTGACTGTGTTTGGAACTATTTTTGTTGACCAAATATAGCACAATCAGACAACAGTGTTTCTAAAATGTATGTCACTTAATATTATTATTATTTTTTTTTTTTTTTTGTATAAAATCAAAAATGTATAAAACTGTCACTTGTCTTAGTTCACCTCAATCTCACAAACTTGCACTTTAATTAATGAAGCTCTGTACACTGCATACTGAATTTATCATTTATATTGTCTCTACAATTTGTTTGTTATAATGAATTACAAAAACTGCAGTCTGCTTTCACGATCTTTGCTGTGAGGAGCAGGATGCGCACCGATAGAGAAGCATTTCTATTAGCTGCAATCTGCCTGTATAATGGCAAAAGACAGTAGGCTATTGCACAGCGAAACATAGACAAATATTCTGCTATGTTTTTAGTCTACATTGCGGCAAACTTTTATGATGGGATCGCTTCGTAGTCTTTTGAATGGTTAAAACAGAAAAATCACTTTCATTTCTAAATAAACCTAACCAGTTGGAACTAAAACGCCATTCCCCCTCGAAATTCACTCCTGATTTTTCTCCTGATCTATCACAAGCTTAAATGTGATATACAACAGTTCAGTATTGTGTTATATTTTAAACAGTGTTGTGTGTTTTTTTTTTAGCAGAATTGTTGCATGTCTCAGAGCAACACAGCGGTGTTTAGTTTCTGAATGAATCTGCGTTTTGAACGAATCGTGTGAATCAATGATTCAAAAGTCCATTCACAAAGAGAGCCATTTACGTAATTCCTGAATGAATCAGTCATTTGAATGAATCAAATGAATGAATGGATGACTCTAAGACATTTATCAAGTATTTTGAAGTTGTAACAAAGTTGTTTAGTTACCCATAACTTTAATTGTATGAACAAAAATACTGAGATGTTTCTCAAATGATCTTCTTTTATGTTCCATAGGTTATGTTATGCCGTTTCAAATGTTTATTTGTAATAATAAAATAAAATAATAAAATAATAAAATAAAATAAAATAAAATAAAATAAAAAAATTGTGATGAATTAGATGAATTAAATCGAAACATTATGTAATTCAATTTATGTAATTAAAATTTTTAATCGACTGACAGCCCTAATATTATAGGGGAGAGGCAAATGGGTAATCCAAACAGGCAGGATAGAGTCCATACGAGGGGTACACAGAGTCTGTGACAAAATGACAAAGGGTAAATCCACAAGGGGCAAGAATCCAAGATAACAATGCTAGGATACAAAACTTAGAAAACAAGGCAAGAAGAAAAATAGACTAGACACAGGATAACTTGGAGATGGCTCCGTAAAGATGCTACACACAATGCGATACTCGGCGATAGGGAAAGGAAGTCCAAGGCTTATATAGTGTGTCTGATTGTTTGCAGCTGTGTGTGTAATCAGCACAATGGATGATGGGAAATGTAGTCTGGGGTAACAATGCAACAGTTTCTGTAGTGTGAGAGTCAATGTAATGTCAGTGCGACATCTGGTGGTGAGTGGACGGAAAGCCACGTACCGGATTTGTGACATACATACATATATATATATATATATACTTTTTTATTTTAATGTGTTTATTATTATTGTTGTTGTTGTTGTGCATGCATACAAACCATAAAGCTGAGCTTAATTTTATTGTCAGTCCATTTAGTTTTGTACCAATCCTCATGTCAACACATTTTATTTGTGTGTATATTTGAAGAAAAGAAAAGAAAAGAAAAGAAAGAAGAAAAATAAAAGAAACCGTTTCTCTTATTACTGTATGAGTAATAGCAGTTATATTTTAACACTTGTATTTATAGGGTTATCTCTTACAAACACTTGGTAGGTGAGTGGAACTGTACTATTCATGTTAAAGGCAATTAAAAACTCTCCGGTTTTGCCTACATTTAACACCAAATGGGATTCATTGCATCAGGTAATGAAATCATCTCAAATTAGATAGTCTGTGCTGACTCTTTGATTCTCTCAGCAGGATAAGCAAGGCCACATCATCGGTGAATTTAATTGTTCCGAGTCTCATTAGTCTCTGCTATGTTTAGCACTGGGAATGTGAGGATTTATGAAGAGCCAGCAAAGATGCAGAGTTTCATTTCACTCTACCCTTGAGATCTATTTGTCATGGAGAAGATCAACTTCATATGACTCACTTGCAAATGATACAGATGTAAAGGTTTCCCCACAAGCAGAGTTTTATTTATGAAGTGTTTTAACAAAGTCATTTTCTTTTCTCTCAATGATGCAATGTGTGCAGGGTCATGACATTTATAACTCTCTTCAGACATTTCATTATAAATTAAATTATAGATTACATTACAGTGCTTTAGCTTTTTAGAAATAAAAAAAGAAGATTTCTGTCATAATGAAGGAAGACTTGAGTCTGAATGCATTTAAAAATTCTTCACAAAAGTCTAAATAACCTTGACAACATCAGGATCTGGACTGAATCATCCATACGTCGAACTATCCGAAAGTCGAACTATCCGCACATTTTATATTTATATATGTTTTTATATTTTAGCCGTTATGATTTGAACTGAATGTGTGATTTTAACTACAGGCTGAGGACATTTTGGGATTTGCTGGAAATTATTTATTAAAATCATTCTTGGCAAAGTGCTAATGTCTGACTTTAGCACAGATAATAGGATTACATGAAGATCTCTGGGAAAACTAGCTGTGGTTTCAAAGTCCTGACAAGCTGCATTTCCATTATCTGCCTTTAGAATGTTCTCTGTCCTCACTCTCAACTGACTCTCGGCTTGCTTAATCTCCTCCTTACCTCACAGAGCTGACAGTGAGAGATCAAATAAATAAATAAGTCTCTTTTTTAAACTTTCAACAATATTTTAAACTGGTTTACTAAATCTACAGTATGCCACATTAGTAGATAAGACATCCGTCTTATTTATTTTTTTTTCATATTAATAAAATATGGGTTTCAGTTCAATCCACATTCAACATAGTCACAATTACACACACAAAATGGATGATGCGATAATATTTATCACATACAATTACAGGACAATTACTTCATGGACATGATGAGGGCAGTTGACCTTTCCAAATGCTAAATTGGTCACTTACTATGGAAATAAATAATACACTATACAGTAAACTATAGCAATTAGTTGAACTTGAGAGTGTTGACCCATTTAAGTGGGACTTAAGTACATCTTTACTGTATATGTTATTACATAATTGTCTTTGAAATATAATTAAGGTTCTGTTGAATACACTGACAAGCACTTATGGTAAACTAATAAATGCTTGTTCTTGAAACTTGTATGTAATTTATTTAAATATATTTGTAATAACATATTTTTAATGGACTCACATTTACTACACTGACCAAAATTATAAACGCAACACTGTTGTTTTTGCCCCCATTTTTCATGAGCTGAATGGGGGGGCACCATTTGCCTCACAGAGTGCAACACATCTCCTTCGCATAGAGTTGATCAGGTTGTTGATTGTGGCCTGTGGAATGTTGGTCCACTCCTCTTCAATGGCTGTGCGAAGTTGCTGGATATTGGCAGGAACTGGAACACGCTGTCGTATACGCCGATCCAGAGCATCCCAAACATGCTCAATGGGTGACATGTTAGCTTCCAGGAATTGTGTACAGAGGTGATGGTCGTGGATGAATGGCACAACAATGGGCCTCAGGATCTCGTCATGGTATCTCTGTGCATTCAAAATGCCATAAATAAAATGCACTTGTGTTCGTTGTCCATAACATATGCCTGCCCATACCATAATCCCACCGCCACCATGGGCCACTCGATCCACAACGTTGACATCAGCAAACCGCTCATCCACACAATGCCATATATGCTGTCTGCCATCTGCCCTGTACAGTGAAAACCGGGATTCATCCGCGAAGGGAACACCTCTCCACTGTCCGGGTGGCTGGTCTCAGATGATCTTGGAGGTGAAGATGCTGGATGTGGAGGTCCTGGGCTGGTGTGGTTACACGTGGTCTGCGGTTTTGAGGCCGGTTGGATGTACTGCTAAATTCTCTGAAATGCCTTTGGAGACGGTTTATGGTAGAGAAATGAACATTCGCTTCATGGGCAACAGTTCCGGTGGACATTCCTGCAGTCAGCGTGTCAATTGCACGTTCCCTCAAAACTTGCAACATCTGTGGCACTGTGCTGTGTGATAAAACTGCACATTTTAGAATGGCCTTTTATTGTGGCCAGCCTAAGGCACACCTGTGCAATAATCATGCATCAGCATCTTGATATGCCACAGCTGTGAGGTGGATGGATTATCTCGGCAATGGAGAAGTGCTCACTAACACAGATTTAGACAGATTTTTGAACAATATTTGAGAGCAATAGGCTTTTTTTGTACATAGAAAAAGTCTTAGATCTTTGAGTTCAGCTCATGAAAAATGAGGGTAAAAACAAAAGTGTTGCATTAATAATTCTGGTCAGTGTACATTCAAAATGCATTAACTTGTAATGTAATATTGAATAACACTCTGCTGTTAAAATTATAATCAAGTATTTTATACATGCTTTAGTATGTTAGTCAACACATAAAAATAAGTATACTTCTTTAAAGCACAACAAAACTGTAATAAGCTAATGTTTTATTTATTTTTATTTATTTATTTTATTTTTTTTAGGTTTTTGTAAGTTTCACAAGCAAGTATTTGTTCAAGGTTTGTTTAAGGTTTCAGCTGAGGCAAAATAAAAATGTAAAGGAAATATTACATAAAAAAAGTTATCTTATTTGCTAGAGTATACATTATCATGACTGTCACGGTCTAAATGCACATAAACAGTGAAGTTCAGCCGCACAGATGCACACATACATGCAAACTTGTCATGCGTATCTGTGTCGTGTCTCTTTTGTTCATGCCAAAGCTCATCCATCCGCTCAGATCCACTGGTGAAGCAGAATGCACCCGGATCCACCCATTTAGCCCATTTCAAACACATGGATAGACAGTACTACTGCCCAGAGACTGGTGGAGAGAGACAGACTGAGAGTTAAAGAGAGAAACTCAGAATCTGAGTGCCAACAAATGGCAAAACTGAGACCAAAATATGGAGAAAGAAAAAAAAAAAAAAAAAAAAAAAAAAAACAGAGAGAGAGAAATACTAGATGGGCACAGAGTGTAGATTCACAGCCTGCAGCTTTTTCATTTTAACCGGCCTTGGTCATTAAGTCCCCTGGTAATAAGTCTACATGAATCTAAAGCTTTCACTGTCCATAAACACATACAGAATATGTTTCTGACATGATATGTGCACTGGGGTACAAAAGTCCAAGACCACTGGTAAACAGTTACACATAAAAAATACCACAAAACCTGTTTATAACCAATACCAGCATTTTTTTCCTTTAACACAATACCTGCATTGTACCTAACATACATTCATTTATTAACTTAGGGACATAAGTACATAGTAGTTAATGATATCTAATATAAACTAGTACAATCCTTGAACTTCACAAGTGTGTGTAAAACCTGATGATCCTGTTCTCCAGTATGATCTGAGATTATACAAAATGCACGACTGGATCACAGATTGTGATCAACTCAAGATTATTCAACCAAAATGGCCTTTTGTTTAATTTATTTTATTTTATTTTATTAATTACTTTGTTTAGTTTAGTTTTTTAAACATGGTATTTATAAGAGTTTAGTGTCATAATAAAAGTGAAAATGTCCATAGATGCGTCCCAAAATTAGAGCAATTTCTATGAAGATCAGACTGAACATTGTTAAATGGGATAGTCTAGCCTATGGAAGATTGCTCAAAAAATTGGAAGTTATATTCAAAAGCCAGTGTTCATACCTTGTCTAAATATGCTTTTTAATATACTCCATTTAAAAAAAGTAGAAACTATCTATAAACTTGCATCTTACATAAAATGTATCAGCATTTAAGCTGTTTAAGCTTTAAACTGTTGTGTACTTTTTTTTTCTTTTTTTTTCTGACATTCAATGTCAAAACCCAATACTTACATTTAGTGTAATCTGCCAAAATAAAATAAAATAAAATAAAATAAAATAAAATAAAATACAAAAACTTTTTCCAGGATGCAGTGAATCTTGGAATAATGTAATATTTACAGTATTTCATAATTATTAAAAAACCCTATTCAGCACTGCTGTTTTTAAGAAATTTATTTGTATGGTGTGGTAAACAATTGTGTTAAAACACAAATAAGGTGTGGTAACTCTATAATATGCATTCATTCATTTATTCATTCATTCATGTCTTTGTTTATTTAAAAATAGTTTGAGCTGCTACACATACATAAATTTAGTTCATGTATGTGGTGAAGTTGAGTAGCAAAAAAATTTAAAAAGCTCTCACAAAAGCTACAGAGAAGAAGTCATTTTATTACATTGGAAAGTATTTGGCTACAAGAAAATTTCCAAAATAAACTAAAAGTTCCTAGAGATGCAGCTGGCAGCCTTATTCAGAAGTTTAAAATGTGTTGTAGCAGAAAACCTTTAAGGGCATTGAAGAAAAGGCACAATATCATCAAGGGGAATAAAATGTTTGATCAGAGCAATTGAGAAAAAACCCTCAATTTACTGCCAAAGTCTTGCAAGATGACCTAATGAAAGGAAGAAGTAACAGAGTATAAGAAGAACTCCAAACAAGCACAGTACCATGCCAGGAGTTCTGGAGCTCTGGAAGAATGCCTTATTAAGAATGTGACCAAACTGGAACTTTTTGGGCCCATGGATCTTGTGGATAAACAGCAAGGCTTATGAGAAGAACGACACCATCCCCAGGTCAAATATGGAAGTGCACCAGTCTTGTTATTGGGCTGCTTACTGTTGCAGGAATTGGAAATCGTGACTGTATGGAGGACAATTTGAATGAGTGCATTCGCCTCTTGTGCCATTAACAACACATTCACAGCAGTGGCTCCTTTCTTGCCTGATTCCCGGGGGAATCTAGCGTGTGGGCGGAGTGTGTTTAGCTCCAATGTTGCGGTTGCAATTGTCTGCCAATACTCAGGTTTATGGACAGAACATGGATAAGGTGACCTCCTTAGTATAGCCATCTGAGGGTGGTTATAGTTCAGCCACGGTTAAGGCAGGACAGACTTACTTGTGTGTGTTAACTTGCCCCTTCCTGGAAGCATAGCTATCTGAGGGTAGATATGTGCTAGCTAAGACACTTGTTTGGTGTTTCCCTGTGCCCCTGCTTAGACAACGCTATCTCCCCTGCTAGGGTTGTGAGTAGATGGCCCACTATGGTGGTCTGGGCAGCTTTACAAGAAGGTTTACCTGGCCTAACTGGAGTCATGCGCGGGGACCATGGTGAGTGAGTACGACCCTGTTATGTGTCTAGCCTCTTCAGCTGTATTTCTGAGACCGGTCTGTTACATTTTTCTTTCTGTTAGGTAGGTCCTCTTCGAGCACACCCATCTGGTCTTTGACTACGGTTGTGGCCTGCTTGTCTATTTGGATCTGCCTTCGACATATCTACCTGGACGTCGTGGCCACTCTTGGCCTTCAGGTCCCCACTACAGGTCCATGCTTTCTATCGAGATAGTAAGCACAGGTCTGCTTGGGTTGGTAGTGGCCTATGCCCCCTCAAGAAAATACCCACAACACAGCCTGAGGGCTGGGGACGCTGCTGCTTTCTATGCAGCCATACTGAGTTGAACCGGATTTGTCTCCGCTGAAATGTCTGATCTCCTGTGATCAAATCACATTTCCAAGGCCTCTTTGGCAGGGCATGACAATGCTTGTTTGGAATGCCTAGCAGTGCTCCCCTCATCTAGAGGGTTATCTACTGCACACCACTTCTGAATAAGCGATATTTCTAAAATACATGTTATGGTAAGTGTCCACACAAACCTTTGGGTTGTAGCATCTGGACCAATCAGACATACATTAATTGTTACATTTAACAAATAGTCTTTAAACCCAACAAGCCAGCTATATGCTGGAGCTCTGGAGACAACCCCCCAAAGCAACTAACACCCCAAAAGGGCTCAGTTGCCAGGACGACTATCTGATAAGAGGTTTTATTGCCCAGAGGAATGCACATTTGCCCATGCTACATTTGCCCATAGGAAAGGCACAATGCCTTTGGAAGTAGACTCTTTCCTATTCACTCACAGACAAACCTTTCTTTGACCTTTCTATCACACATAGCCAGGTCATTGTGTACAGTATTACTGCATTGTGTTTTAATTTTGTCTGTTGTATTTGTATTTGTCTTTCTACTGTTTTATGCATGCGTTATGATAGATGGCTAGTCGTATAACCCACCTATGCCATGTTTGGTCTCTTTGAATTCGTATTTTGATGATCTAAAAGATGGTGTAATTTAGATGTTGATACCTATACAACATATTAGTGTTTTAAGAAACCTTAGTAGTTTTTGCATCAACACCCCATCGAATTACATATGCCAAGTACCATGCTCACAGATAAAGAGTCGTAAACTTTCCCTCTAAAGGTGAAAGTTACCATTGGTTCGTGGACCTCCTGGAGGCGCAGGAGGAGCCTGAGCTGGCACAGGGCATGCCCGGTGCCCGGTGGCCACGACAGGCCCCAACATACAGAGCTGTGGCTCTCGACCACAAAGAGACAGACATTTCCACTCAACTTTGGAATTCATCTTCATGACTTGCCTCAGTCAGTCAGTGGTTCTTTTAGAACCTAAGAAGATGAGCTAGCACTCTTCAGGACTTCCCTAAGCCCGCGCCAGGCCTTGCGGCCTTGTCTTTCCATTCCCAAAAGATCACAGGACTTCAGCTGGGTCCCTCTCAGCTCTTGGTTCTTCTTCAATCTTCACATGGGAAGAAACTCCCAGCCACCATCGAGTCAGAACGTTTTTGGAGCTCATCACTCTTCAGACCCGGAAGAACGTGATCGCGATTCCAAAACCACCATCGCTCCAAACCATCAAGACTTTCACCCGAGACTGCATTTGGACACTTGTTCAACGACCAAGGCAATGCAAGTATCGTACATTTAACTAAACAAAACAGAGGTTTAGTATAAGCTGTAGACAGCACTGATGGTGTCGCTCAGGTGGTTAACTGACTCTTTTCATAGCTTCATTTCCTTGTCTCTCTCTAACTGCTTCTCACTGACCCTTCCGCCATGTATTTGTGTTTGTTTGTTTGTTTAGATTAGTTATGTGTTAGTCCTTCGTTAATAAAACTCTTGTGCACAAATTACATGAGTGTTGATTCTGATTCTGCCTTGCAAATTAATGTCCCTTTACGATTCCGATTCGAGCTACATGCTCTAATGCAATGGTACTTTAAGAAAGTTATTTTCTGTGGGCAAGAAAATATCATTTCTTATAGTTGATATAAAAATTATACTGAATGTTCAATGGGCGAACAGATTAGCTGATGGAAAATTAATTCTGCTACAGTTACTACTGGCAGCTGATATAAATAATTGTAATTAATTCTCTGAGTTGGTTGTTCCCGGTCACCTTGGTCCCCACTCCACTTACACCTGAGCAGGGTGTTGCTACCTATGTTCTGTAGGATGGTTCCTGAGCGAACCTATGCAGAGCTAGTGGTAGCCCCCTGGATGACAGGCCAAACCTAGGTGAAACCCTAGGCATTTGGCCATATTCCCTTAAAGGAATATCTTCTGATTCCAAGCTTCAAGCTCTACCTTGGGTCCAGTATTTCTAACCCCCTTCAGGTAAGTCTTCGGGTATTCAGCTCAGACTTAATGTCACTTAAGGGAGTGGGTACTTAGTGCTCACCTCTATAATGGCATGCACTCCCCTCAACATGGCAGCGTGGGTGTAACCGTTCCCCAAAGCGACCCCTAGATGACGCAGTTCGAGTTCCTTGAAAGGGAACGTCTCAGGTTACATATGTAACCCTGGTTCCCTGAGAAGGGAACGAGACACTGCATCCTCTAGTCTCGTCGCAATGCTTCGGACATAAGCTTCAGGCGAAGAAGCAAATGTTGTGTTCTACCGGCATCCTTTTATACTGTGGTCGCACCGGTAGTGACGAGTCGCGCCAGAAGTAACGTCATAGGCTCCTCATTTAGCGATATACTAGTTTCATATTCGCCTTCAGCATGTCACTCTGCACGGTCGCACATAGAAATATGTCAACAACTAGACTTTAGCGTTATTATCATGGGAAGACTAATTCTTATCGTGAATTAGTTTCTAATTTTAGTAAATTAGAAAAGATTTACTGGTGTATCGCAAACGAAAAGATATCACCCAGAACCATACAAGTATACATCAAAATTTACTGAAGGGATTGGTAGAACGTTCTTGAGTGGCCTGTTCAGTCTTTAAATAAAATCTCATAAATCATATTTAGTGGTATTTGAAGAAAGCAGTGGCAATATGAAAACCAAAGATTATCAGTAACCTGGAGGCTTTTGCACATGAAGTATGAGCCAAGATGCGACAAAAGTTTGCAGGTCAAGAGGGTAAATACATACATACAGTACATACATAAAATGGTATGATAATTGTATGTGATCAGACAGCGAGAGATAAACCAACGATATCTCTATTCCGTTTTTCCTTCAGGCACTGTAATTGCTTTTGTATTGCACAGATGGGAATATTTAATTTTTCCTGCATGCAGTACAGATGATGCATCTCTGCAAAGCTTATCGGTGTCTCGGATGCCCACATGCCAAGCCATTTCTAATCAAAATACATGCAGAAAATAATTACCAAGGTGGAGACTATCAGTTTTGCTCCTAATAATTAGGCAGGGTTCAGAAAGGGTTATGACTCATTGATGATTACCGTTTCCTGTGTCCTCCACGTCAGAAAGGATCAGGCAGAGATGAAGAGAGAGAAAGAGAGAATGCTTTATTTATAGAATGCTCTTGAGGCTTCATGTATATAAATTGCCCAGATTTTATGTGACATGGGACTTTATGATTAGCTATTATTAGTCCGCCCACACATCATTTATGAATAATAAGTGTGTGCGCCCCTAGCATAGACACAGATCAGTGTTTGTAATAGAGATACATTGTGATTGGATTTTGCACATCATAACTTTGAGTGAAACTAAAGAACTCTATTTTAAATTCACGCCGGTAAAGCAGTGACCCTTATAATGTCCAATGTCAACAAAACAGTCACATCTGTAAGTAGCAGTAGCCCAGTGCACTCATGGTTGATAAGTTTACGCCCCCACTCAAATGCTGCCGAACACATTTTCATGTCATATCAGGTCCATAAATCCACACTTTCTGTTGGGCTTGTTATGAATGTTACATTGACAATGAAGTGTGTGCATTTACGTTTATTAATTTAAATGACACTTAAGAGCCAATGGCATTTCACAACCAAAGCTGACATACATTTCTTCTGGTGACAATTTTTACATTTCTGCACAGACTGCTCACAGGATGAGCTTTATGGTGGACAGAGATGCAATCACATCTATTCTTTTCAGAAATCAATTTTGCATCGAAAGAATTGGGATATTAAATACTTTTTAATTAAATTGTAACTGTAGTTGTATCTGCCTGTTATATCCTGTTTTATATTGGCAAATGGTTAGGTTTGAAGACAGGGGTTGGGTTACGTGCTCATAAACATGTAAATAGTGTAATGTGAAAGACCACACCCCAACATATATGCAATAATGACAAAATTATTTCCCAACATGTAAATTAATAATGAAGAAAAAATTCCCAATGCCTTTTGCGCAAGTATATTGATGCCAGAGTTTTCTTATTAAAAGCAATGGAGGACCCTGAAAGTCAATAAAATACGCTAAAGTTGTCAAAACGTAATGTCAAGGGGTCCTGACCAAGCGTCAATATATGCGAGTTGGGAGTGAGAATGTGTTGCTTTTGAGGTGAAAGAAAAAAAAAAAAAAAAAAAGTTTTTGTGTGTCTCTTTAAATGCAAATGAAGAGGGCTGTGTCTCTACAGCTTGTGCCTCAGATACTCTGTCAAACAAACAAAACATTTGTTTGTTTTTGATTAACACCCCTATCACTCTCATGTGACATTGCAGTTCTATTCAGTTTATTTACATGCATTCTAATGCCTTGTCAGTTTTCTGATCATTTCTGATAAAAAAAGCTTTCTGAGCGCACAGATATAAAGCACACGCAGAGCATGCCTGCTGTCACACGGTTCATGTCGAGTTAAGTTCTCTTTCACGTCAGCTGTCAAATACATGCAAGGTCATGTCAAAAACACACAAAGTTCACATAAACAGTCAGTTATGTGACGGTAAACAGATCTGTGAAACAGCGTTTTTTTGGACATGGCAAAAACTCAACTCAAAGAGGCCTTAAAGGGGTCATCAGATGCTAAGTTCACTTTTTCATGTTGTTTGAACATTAATGTGTGTTGGCAGTGTATGTACAAATCTACCCTATAATGATAAAAATCCATGCAGTGGTTTTTAATTAATATGTAAAAATAATATCCCCCTTTTCAAATCGAGCCATTCTCAGATGCCTGTCACACCGACAGAGGCCGCTCCCATGATAGTTGATTGACATGAGCGTCTTACCTCAGATCAGCTGTAACAGTCTGACCTCCATTGTTTCAATGCCGGAGCAAGGATGTAAGTTAGACAAGAATATCTCTATCTGTGCGATTGAGGTGTTGTGTTACTGGATGTGATAATGAACATAGTAGTCGTCATTTACTCCCGACATCTGAGCTGCTGAAGATGCAGTGGATTACGTTTGTTTGTGAAGGGAATGTGGCTCCCGATCTACATATATCCGTCTATGTTCGCGCAAATCATTCGTGATCCAGCTTCACTTACAGCAGAAGTGAGTATAAGTGTTTTTTTTTTTTTTTTTTAGTAATCTTTGCGATCACCTTTCCTAATAATGTGCTAGTTAGCAAGTTTAGCGGGTAAACGCAGCTAAAGTAAACCGGCTCGACACTCCACAGAGAGAAGAGAGGGGCCGGGCGAGCAGAGCTCATTTGCATTTAAAGGAGAAATCCCCTTAGAATGGGATGATTTTTGCAGAGCTCATTTTGACAAGGTAAAAAGGGTGTTGTTTTATACAATCATTGAGAATTTTTAACCAAAGTATATTATAGACTTTTCATTAAGGCCCTAAAGAATCATATCAACTTCTGGAAAATGGGCATCCGATGACCCTTTTAACCCCTCCTAGTTTTTGCTTATGTCTTGAGCAGGAATTATTTAAATGAGGAATGCTGTGATGTGTACTGTATGTTACCAGAAGAATACTTCTGGATTATAACTGAAGCATTTGTGGTTCAAACACAGATGTAGAGATGTGATATAGAGAACGTCTCTTTGTGCTTTATAACTGTGCAGTTGTTTTCATGTACAAACAGTAACATTACATATTAAGGAAGCTGAAAAAAGGTCATAATAGATCCCTTTAACTTCTAAAAATAGTACATTTAACAGTATTTTACTGTAAACTTACATTAAAAATAGAGTTTATTACTATTACAGTTTGTCCCAACCAGTTAAAGGAGAAGTTCACTTTTAGAACAAAAATTTACAGATAATTTACTCACCCTCTTGTCATCCAAGATGCTCATGTCTTTCTTCAGTTGTAAAGAAATTATGTTTCTTGAGGAAACTTTTTTCTCCATATAGTGGACTGCTATGGTGCCCCAAGTTTAAACTTCCAAAATGCAGTTTAAATGCAAGGGTCTGAAGGATTCTACACGAGGAAGAAGGGTCTTATCTAGTGAAACAATCAGTTTATAAAAACATTTAGAATTTATATACTTTTTTACCTGAAATGCTTGTCTAGCTCTGCGACGCGCATGCATACTCTGTGTAATCTGGGTCAATACAGTTAGGGTAGGTCGAAAAACTCCCATCTCATTTTCTCCTCCAACTTAAAAATCATCCTACATCGCTGTTTTACCTGTTTTTGTAAAGGACTTTTGACCTTTTTTGCATATTCACTTTGTAAACACTGGGTTGGTACTTCTGCAGTGATGTAGGACAATTTTGAAGTTGGAAAAGAAAATGAGATGGGATTTTTTCGACCTACCCTAACTATATTGATCCAGATTACACATGTGCATCGCAGAACTACAAGACAAGCATTTGAGTTCAAAAAGTATATAAATTATATACATTTTTTTAGAAAATAACTGATTGTTTCACTAGATAAGACCCTTCTTCCTCGGCTGGGATCATTTAGAGCCCTTTGAAGCTGCATTAAAACTGCATTTTGGAAGTTCAAACTCACGGGCACCATTGAAGTCCACTATATGGAGAAAAAAACCTTGATATGTTTTCCTCAAGAAACTTTCTTTACGACTGAAGAAGGGAAGACATGAACATCTTGGATGACAAGAGGGTGAGTAAATTATCTGTAAATTTTTGTTCTAGAAGTGAACTTCTTCTTTAACAGGTTTAACTGCAGCATTTTACAGCTAAAATTGCAATCTTTAATAGAGACTAATAGAATATGATGTATATTCCCCATTCAGATTTGTCTTGTGTGTTGGGAAACACTAAATGATGTGACATCCATTTAGGAATATGCTGAAACGTATGGGAAGTGTTGGAAGTGACATTTATCTTATTTAAATCAGGGTCTGTTTGCCATGGAACAAGCACAAAAACTTAATTATAAAACAACAAGGTCACAAAACTAGAGTTTAAACATATTCTCAGACTGAGTTTACCCTAAAGGCCTTGTGTTTGTATGTGTGTGTGGTGTGTTTGCACAGAGAAATACTGATCAGCTGCCATATTAACTTTAATCAGGTCACACTGTAATAGAATGCTGCACTCTCCGCTGCAGGAAACAGGCTTAATTAAGTCGAATCTGTTTTTCATGACGTTCCCCGTAAGTGAATTAGCTGCATAGACACTCACCAGGCCACATTAGTTAAGGTTATTTTATTCGTGTCTGTTCTGCCTAAGTTTAGCGCAATTGTTGTTGTTGTTGTTTTTTTTTTTTTTAGAAGTGTGTTTTGTAAAAAATGTGTTTAATGTATTTGTGACAATAATGAATTTCATGCTATTACACAGTGATACCATGACATTCTTTATCCAGAGTACCAAAAATGGAGAATAGAATGCAGAAAAGGGGTTAGAATACATAGTACATATAATCTGCAATGAACAAAAAGTCCAAGGCTGTATATGTGTTTGTATGTGAGAGAGAGATAACAAAAATTCATCTTCACACATATGTGATTCTGTGCCAAAAGAAAACACACATTCCTCTCCGAAAACCATCCCAAGAATGAAACAAAGAATTATGGCACATCATAATCCTGCTCTCTCTTTCTCTCTCTTTCTCTTTTCTTATACTCTGAGTTTGAGTGTAGTACAGAAGGCAGAGTGACATGTACAAAGGAGAGGCAATTCCACAGACTTTTTTCCCTTTTCCCCCTCTCTCTCATCTTTTGAGAAGATAGCCCTATTCTTTTTTTTTTATTTCCTCTGAAAGCATTCATCTCTTTCTGGTCAGGACAGTGCATCTGTCATATGAGCCCTTGGGCTCAAAGTATGCGTGAGGGGTCAAAGATCTAAACTCCCACAAATCTCTAAATGCTGGGCTGAAAGAGGCCAGGGATGAGATTTTCCCTTTGCTTCTTTTCACTCTTTTCTTCCTCCTGCATCCTGGAATATTTTCGTGAGCAACGTCTGTTCAATTTCTCATTATTTCTTTTCATCATTGGTCTGTTTTAGCTGATAAGAAACCCCTTTCTACAAAAAATTGGGTCAATCTATAAAATGTGTGCCTTTTTCCAATTAGATGTTTTACATTTTTGTGTGGTTTTAAGCATTCTTTCAGACAAATAATAATCTACACGAATACATATTACATTTAATAATTGTTTGATTATAATAATGCCTTCAGCAAGGTAATAGGGTTGTTGGTAAGAGGGTTGACAGTTTATTTTGACTTTAAGCTTTGTGTTCAAGGTCGAAGAACTACAAGTTGCTTATTAGAAATAATTTTGATTCTTCTTCCCAGTGATTATCCAGTTTTTCATTTATTTGTATTTCATTTTATCACACAAAACCATTGTAACAGGATTGAAATTTGAAGCTCAAAACATAAAATATATAAAAAGGTAATCTTCTTTACGTTGATTTGTATGAAAAGAAAAAGAGGAGACCATAAATTGAAGTACACTTTTATAAATAAAGGTGCTTAAAAGGTTCTTCACAGAAGAACCATTTTTGGTTCGATAAGGAACCATTCAGTCAAAGTTTCTTTAAAGAACCATCTTTTTCTTGCCTTTTTATAATCTGAAGAATCTTCTTTCACCACAAAGAACCTTTTGTGAAACAGAAACGTTCTTCAGATGTTAAAGATTCTTTATGGAACTGTTTAGACAAAAAAGGTTCTTCTATGGCATCGCGAAGCACCTTTATTTTTAATAGTGTATCCACTTTAATTTGAAAGGATGATGAGGCCATTTTTACAGTTTTCTAAAATAATTAAAGAACAAGAAAATGAAGAAAAATATTATCCATCCATCCAAACAAGGGAATATAATAAAGCTAAATTTCTATATTTATATTTCCTTATATTTACTTAGTTTTTCTTAGTTATTCTTTACACAAATGAAAGAGAGAGTGAGAGAGAGAGAGAGAGAGAGAGAACAAAAACATATTGCTTTTATAGCAATTTCTTTTCACTCTCTCTGTCCTTTTTACTCTCTCAATCTCCCCATATGTTTTTCTATTCATAAAGACCCTCTCGAAAAACTCTGTCAAACACTGGTCCATTAAGACACATTTGGAGATTAATCTTCTAAAGAAGGAACATAAGACAGCTTGGATGAGCTTTTTGTCTTTGGATCATGTGTAAATCCATTTTGTAAAGACATGAGCCCCCCAAAAAATCCTTCGCTGCTCAGCGGGAAGAAGTCCGACCAGGCAACCCAGATTAACCAAAAGTCTTAAAGAGATTATACAAACAATCTAACTGCCTGTCTCTCAATTAACTAACATATGCTGGACTGTGATCTACTGGCTTAAGAGTGTCAATTTTGTAAGATACACACATATGCACACATGCATATGCTCATGGCCACACACGCACAGCCTGTCGGCCCAATAGTCCAAGCTCAATTACTGTGTGCTGTAGGCAGCCTGTGAGAGTCAGAGAAGAGGACAACAAAGGTTACTATTGGCAGTCTGTTCTAAGCCAATGCGTCTTCCCTATAGTGCACATATCAGTGTGACATTTACCTGCTCATCAATAGTAGAGAGCTGAAAACAACTGGTGTGCCCCTTTGTTCTTCCCTTGGGACATTTGTTTGAGGATGCTAACTATAAATGTGTGTCTGTTCGTTTGGACGAGTGTAAGGAAAAAGATGTATGAGTCACTTGTGAACAAGTTTTAGGTGGGCGTTAATTTGTAACCTTTTTTTAAGCAGCAGTTGAAAGCTTTCTTGGGAATCTAATTGGAAGATCACATAGATTTGTATCTGTTTCTATCTGTTTGTTGCTAATCAGTTACAAAGCAGTGGAAAAGGATACCCTCTAACATTCTTCTCTTTGTACTAAAGCACAAATGACACACTATAAATCTTTCTACCTCGAGGCTTACTCATGAAAGAGATTTCCTGATAAATATAGCAAACTCCTAATTATACTATGCAATATAAGTTGGATCTCAAAGAAATACTACTGGGAAATACAAATTATAAACTGTATAATTTGTAAACTGAACACAAGCTTGAATATCTATATATAGTCAATCGCAACAAACCCATATAGATCGCATACTATAATACTATAAAGCATTAATAATGTCATGAAAAGAGTCCAACAGCTGGGTGCCAGAAGATCGCTCCGCAAGAACTCTTTAGTGCCCACCCACCTACTTGTGAATGGTATTTCGCCATTGTTTTAATTTGATTATGCCATTCATAGTGCTTCAGGTATACACTGTAAAAAAAAAAAAAAAAAACATTTGTTGAGTCACCTTAAAATAATTTGTTACCCTGTTGCCTTAATTTTAAGTTCAGTCAACTAAAATAAGTTTAGTCAACTTGAAATGTTAAGCTGTACTAAGTAACAACTTAGATATTTGTGTTTGCTTAACTTAACAGATGGGTAAGTAACCCAGCTGCCTTAAAATTTTAAGTTGATTCAACTCAAATATCTAAGTTGTCACTTAGTATAATTTAACATTTCAAGTTGAATAAACTTTTTTTGAGTTGACTGAACTTAAAATTTTAAGGCAGCCAGGTTACAAATTATTTTAAGTTGACTCAACAAATTGTTTTTTACAGTGTACCAGAGCTGAGTAGGTGACTGCCATATTGTAATGCGTTACTGATTCCGAATTACGTGACAAAAATTGTAGTCAGTAACGTAATCCATTACATTACAGAATATAATCAGATTACTTTTTGATTACTTTCAGCAAGATTGGAATAAAATAATCCTATAACCATAACGATCTAAATATACATAGAGTAGGAAAATATATTTGATTCATTGTAATTAACAACATGAAGTGCATTAACCATTATATTACTGTAAATCATGGTTTTTCAAACTGGGGTTCATAAAGAAACTGCAGGGTTTGCGAGTTTAATGAAAAGCTAACAATTTATTAAATCATCAAAATGTACAATTAAAATAAATAATTTTAAAATAACAATTAAAATAAAACACTTACTAAAAATATTAAATATTTTATTTTTACCTGCATGCCATATGACCATTAACCAACGTCAGAGAACCGTAAACATGCAAATGTGATACTTAATTATTGAAATATTTATTTTAAAATTTCAGGGGTACTTAAAGTAAATGTTTGGGAATGTCTGCATTACATGTAAATAAGAAATAATGTGAATTTGTGCATTTTAATTAATTCAGTAATACATAATAATGCATGGTTAAGTAACCTACTGAATGATAATTCAGATAAAATAACTGCGTTCATCAGTAGTTGATGCAATGTTGAAACATTTCTTAAACCTGAATGATTTTTGTAAATCCAGTGGTTAAATGCTTTCTGACAAACAACTGATCTATGTGTAAATGTCCACAGAACTGGACTTTCTGATTGCATATAAGCAATAGACTATTTACAAAGGGAATTTTAAAAGATGAAAAATATAAATTAGGAAGAATCAATAAGTTATGAATAATTTATTTCTATTATGTGAATAATATGTAATCTTATAATCAATAAAAAAGTAACTGAAGTAACTGTAGTGAGTATTTTAAAAATGTAAATGACTCTAATTGCAACTACTTCATTTTTGGAATCTGATTACGTAATGGGGTGAAAATCTTTAGGTACCTGAAGATTTGATTCATATCGATTCTTGGGGTCACAATTCGATTAAAAATACATTTACTATTTTTCGATTATTAATCACGATTCACAGTTTTTCATCACTTTTTTTGTGCACAATGGACATCAAATGCACCAGTATTTTGATACAAAAACTATATATTTCGATGCTTTCTCTCGCAATTATACTGTTGGGTAATTACACCGTATATAAATTGCATGCATCAGGAAGCCGTTAAAAGAGAAGTCCACTTCCAAAACAAAGATTCACATATAATGTACTCACCCCCTTGTAATCCAAGATGGTCATGTCTTTCTTTCTTAAGTCGTAAAGAAAATATGGTTTTGAGGAAAGCATTTCAGCATTTTTCTTCATATAATGGACTGATATGGTGCCTCAATTTTGAACTTCCAAAATGCAGTTTAAATGTGGCAATCTCAAAAGCGGTTGTAAATGATCCCAGCCAAGAAAGAAGGGTCTTATCTAGCGTACCGATCGGATATTTTCATAAAAATAATACAATTTTTATACTTTTTAATGTCAAACGCTCATCTTGTCTTACTCTGCCTGGACTGTTTTTTGTCTTACTCTGCCTGGACTGTTTTTTTTTTCAAGTATGTTTATTTTGCAAAGACTAGGTCGGTACTTCTGCAGCGATGTAGGATGATTTTGAAATTATTTGTTTTTCGACATACCCTAACTGTCTTGAGTCAGTATACACAACGAGAGCAAGGCAAGATGAGTGTTTGAGAATAAAAAGTATTTAAATATTATTTTTTAAATGAAAATAACCGATCGTTTCGCTAGCTAAAGATCCTTCTTCCTCAGCTGTGATCGTTTACAACCGCATTTGGGTTCATTTAAAGCCGCATTTAAACTGCATTTTGGATGTTCAAAATCGAGGCACCATATCAGTCCATTATATGAAGAAACATGCCGAAATGCTTTCCTCAAAAAACATAATTTCTTCACGACTGAAGAAAGAAAGACATGAACATCTTGGATGACAAGGGGGTGAGTACATTATATGTGAATCTTTGTTTTGGAAGTGGATTTCTCCTTTAATATGCTTGCTTTTTACTTTCACTTTCGATATTTGCAATCACACGTACGTATGGAGCTGCAGTACTTTCCACACATTTTACAAGATTAAATGTTTGTCAGTGGTGTTCAGGATCTGCAAATCATACGGCATCGTCCTATCTGTCATCTCTCCTTACTCTGTTTATGTGGTAAGTGACATTTTATGTAATGTAATGTACCAGGCAACCGGTAGCAGGCAGCTAACCATGTTCCTTTAGTGGCTCCGTAGAACGCGTTGTTTGTTTTCCGTACCTTTGCAAATACTGATTTGGACACATCACTACTTCCCATAATAACAAAAGATCAATAATCACTTGCCCTTGCTAAAAATAGGGCAGGATGTATTTGTTTTTCTTCCTTCATTGCTGTTGCTGTTTTGTTTCTACATCTTGGTATTATTATTAGGCCTAGGCTGTTATTATTATATGAACTTGAAAATCCATTGAATCGTAAGAAGACTGAATCGTAATTCAAATGTGAATTGATTTTTCCCCCACCCCTATTATGTAATCCAAATTACATATAATGAGTTAATACTTAGCTCTGTCACAGTCTTGTGTTTTGCTGTATTTTCCAAGACTTTCTTGCTTCACATTGAAGTTTGTAATGTTTCACCTTATAGCTGTTTTTTTCATGGCTTTAACAAGGACTTTTTAAAAATTCCAGTGAAAAAAAACCAAAAAAAATTGAAAAGACTTACGGAACGAAAGCTGCTGAAAAAGTGGGTGAGAACTGTTGCAAATGTGTTAATACAATATTCTGACAGATGGACACAATGACAGCATTGCACAAAATCCAAATTAGTACAAAGCCACTGTAAATGCTGAATATATTTTTCTGAGTGAGCAATGATATTGTTCAGCAAGAATACAGTAGTGCAATGACCATGCAGGGATGTTTATTTTGAAGTGCATGTAAGGTGATAGAGTGGGCTGTCTTTCAAGTTTGCGGTGGTGAGTTTTGACAATGATTGTAGTGATTTGTCAGTGAAGTAGTACATAGTAGTGTATGTTATTTCCTAGGGAAGTAGACAGGGTGGTTTGGGGAAGACAGGTGGCCCAGTCTAGAAACAGTCGACTTGAAATAAAGATCATTTCAGTCATTAGATAAGTTTTGTGTTACTTGCAGTGTGGGTTAGGCAACTTTGAAACTTGCCAAGTTACAAGATGCTCATAATTTCAATCAATTAAACTACAGCTACACAAAACATATTCTTTTAAAATGTAGCTTTAGCAGGCTGATGACATAATTTCTTATTTAATTAGAGTCATTTTTCTGGTATAAAAACAATGAGGGAGTATTAATGAATGAACAAATCTCAATTAGGGTGGCAGAATTAAAATTTAAGAAACATTTATGCTAAATACCACACCAACTAAAATACACTAATTAATTGGCAGCATTTTTTTTTGTATGTAATTATTATTAAGTGATTTTGAAATGCAAATATCTTAATCGCATCATAAGAAATACGGTTTTCATTAAACTAAAATGCTCCATTTAAAATTCCACATTATAATTGCTTCAACAATGAAGCCTAATATTTGATCAGAATGTCAAATCTGGAAAACACTCAGGGGATATTATTCACTGGGATAAGCATCATTCCATCACGGATATGAAAGATGGCACACGAACGTGTGTTATCTCTGAACATGTTTTTTCAGCTCAACATACACATTGTCACACCCCTCTGCCAAGCTGTTGTTCTGAGAAGTACAGCAGCTGAAATTGGCTCAGAATTACTATCACAGGCCTGGACTAGAGGAACATAAAAGGAGGTGTAATTGCCATGTTTAGGGGCAGAAGGAAACACGGGCATCAAACGTAGAAAGCTCTGCCTATCAACGGTCCAGAGAGAAAGTGGCACCACACTGACGGAATCCATAATTGCCACCTTCACCCGATTTGAATGACAGCTCCAGTAGTTCCTAAATAGAATTGTGCTGCATTGTGAGAGACATGGAGGAAAGGTCTAAAATGAGATGCATGTGTGTGCATGTCTCATTTTTTCTCAACCCAGTGCAAGTATATTAGAATAAATAAGACCGAGTTCTCAGACAGGTGGGCTTGCTGTTGTTGGTGTTGCTCTTTTTTCTCCCAGCAGAGGCAAAATCCTTGATAATTGGTCATAAGGGGAGGATTGACCTTTGCTAAGGCAAATGACTTTGCAGGTCCCTATGAAATTCAACACAATGTCCGACGCCATCTGCCATGTTTATCTGTGTGTGCGTATCACTGTCTGTGTGTGCTTGTATTCTTTTGTGTCATGAGCAAACACTCAGCAAATTAAGGGCAGTACACAAGTCAGCAGTTCTCTTTCCTGCTAGAATAACCCCAAAGCCCAAAGCATCACGAGGTGAGTTCTGCAAGTTGCAGCTATTGTTTTAGATCACGGGCTCCGGAAACCATTTAGAATACTGTAAGTTGGAGTAAGAATGACGACAAGAAATAATAACAAAAAAGTCACCAAAAGTCTTAATCTTGTGAATAAAAGTGGTACTATAGAAACAGAATCTGGGAGTTACAATATGTATTAGGATAAAATACACATTTTTTTGTCGAGGTTCCCTTGGTAAATTCATATTTCAGGGGCTAAATATGCATTATTGGTGTTTGCTTTCACCCATGGACATCAAAAACAACCCGTGGCAACAGTTTTAAAGTAGCCCAATTCCACAGGAAAACTATGGACTTGGCAGCACTGCGTTAAACATGTTAATGAATTCCAATCATTCGTAAATGGGGCACACATGCACGCTAATTCACAATTAGCAAAATCCGCACCTACTGTATTACAGCTACGCAAAATGCATATCCAGGAATGCAGTGGAATATCTGGTCTACTTTCTCACGTTTGGCTCCATTATATTGAATAAATGCAAAAATGGACTAATAGGCCATATGCCTAACAATAAATATTCAATTAACGTGTCGACCAATGAGTTTTTAACCAGCTGCAAAAAATGTCAGGCACTCTTCTGAAAAAGGCCAGCCGGTGGCGCTTGAACGCTTTGGTGGCACAGCATTTTTCCAGCTGAGGAGCTTTGGTTGCAATGATTTGGAATATCCACGGGGGCAACGTATTACTAGCATCTAATTTTTAACAGTTTTGAGGCTCATAGTCTTATGAAATTAAAATTGAAACACTATTTTAACCAATGTGATCTCATGATGATTCATTTTACATAAAATGTGGTTCCACGAAACGTACATTTACTTACGTTTTTCCAGACACTAAAACGTGCAATACTGACATATTTACAACATCTAAACATACAAATACTTACGGATTTTCAGCATATTGTGCCTTTAACAACTTAAGCCAGAGAGGACTGCGGCTGCAACGCATTGTCATTCGGACTGCTTTTTGGTACTGCGTTTGACATTTTTGCAATAAATAAATGATTGCGATTGCACTTATTTGTCTGTCATGTTTTTCTTTATTACTGTACAGAGAGAGCTATGGTTAGGTTTAGAGGTAGGAGTGGGATCTAGGAGTGGGGAGTGGGGCAACTATAAAAAAAAAAAAAAAAAAAAAAAAAAAAAATTCTATGTTGTTACTAAAATGGTAATTTCCCTGCATATTTTGGTCAGTTACATTTTATATCCTTTTATATTCGCTATAAAATGGATAGGTTTAGGTTTGGGAGTGGGTTAAGGGGTCTAAAAATCTAAATCGCTTATTGATAAAATGATAAAAATGCATACTTGCTATAAAATGGGTAGGTTTAGGGGTAGGTTAAGGGGGCTAAAAATCTAAATCGCTTGTTGATAAAATAATAAAAAGGCATTAATACAAATTTCTTAATGATATAAAATATATGTAAATATTTAACATTTTTTAGCTAAAAGTATGTAGCGATTTTTTACGTTTTAATATGTAAATGATTTAAAAATGAATGTATCAGTTGTGTTGCTGCCTATGTAGGGTCAGAAAGCTCTCAGATTTCATCAAAATTATCTTAATTTGTGTTCCAAAGATGAATGAAGGTCTCACGAGTTTGAAACAACAGGAGGGTGCATAATTAATGACAGAATTTTAATTTTTGGGTGAACTACTCCTTTAATTAAAAATCTGACTGATCCAAAAACGTTTGAATGGTGGTATATATAAACAATGACTTTATCTTCAGATTTTTTCCACACTTCCTTCATGCCTCTTCCTCACTGAAATTCCCAAGTCTTCTTTGTCTTTCCTGTATTTATTAGTGTGAGTTATGAAGTCTTGCCCACTGCCATATGGGGAGAAAATGGGGGCTCTGCTTCCGTTCTGGTCCTTTACGGCTTTGTGGAGCACAGCTCTCTTAATCAGGGGCCTCATCACTGTTCCTGGTTCTGCCGCACGTCCTGGCCATTAAAGCCATGGGCTGATTACTGTGAGAATGTATCGCTGACATCCAGAGCTCAGTCTGTCACTACGGCTGATTGGAATTTTCTGCCAGGAAGTGTTCCAAATTACCAAAATGCTCTGAAATCATCAAGGTGATCTCCAAAAAGTGTGATTTAATAGTCAAAACTAGCTAGTTAGATTTTCTGTGGAGATGAGGGAAACTGCTGCTTGAATAAATCAAAGAATATATCTAGTATTTGGGGTCAAACTGCAGAGGTCTCTCATACTAGGAGAAAAATGCTCCAAACAGGGATTGGTCGATGGTCACCAAAGGAGACCGGGGATGCTATCTGAGTGCAAACAGCTGTGAACCTAGCGGACCGACGTCAGGTTGACTTCTGCAGCCTTGCATCACCTGTGAATCACAACAGTAATGGTGCCACCTGCTTTTTATCATAGCGCGAGCTCATTGTGGTAGCCTGGACAGGAGCCTTCAAGGCCCATAGAGCAGCATGCCAAGCGTAAATTAAAATATCAGCCTCAAACAGAGGGAGCCAAGTGACAGGATTATGGTGAAAATGGCCATCCTGAAGTGAGAGAGATGAACAATAAAAAAGAATAGGAAAGGAATGAAATGATCTTCTTCTGAGGCCTTAGAAATGGTTTAAAATTCATTTGCAATCAATCAAACTGAAATCTGCAGTATGTTTATACACACAGATGTCACATGGACTATTTTCATGTTGCCCTTACTACCTTTCTGGGTGAACTGTACTTTTAATTAAAAATCATACACATGCTACACAACATTCTCAACACACAGTACAATGCTGGCCATATGTTTCTTTTACAAGAAATATTTCAGTGATACACCAATGTATTGGCTGATTATGTACTGTCAATTAAAAAAGGGTGAAAAAATGTGTCAGAAAGCATTATTATGATCTGTTGCTTCATATACATGTCATTAAATGTACATTTCTAGCACTTTATTAATTTATTTAGATAATTAATTAATTAATTAGATAAATCATTAATTAATAGTAATTAATGAATTAATGAACAAATCATTTAAAAGTCTGTGGCTGGTCATTTATTTGATTTAAAACACAGTAACAACAAAACTAAATAACAAAAACTATTTTTGTGGAAACTGTAATATGCTTTTTTTAATCCAGTATCCTTTGATAAATAGATAGTTCAACAGAACAGCATTTATTTGAAACAAAAGACTTTTCACACATTACAGATCTCTTTCCTGTCACTTTCAATCAATGTAATGCATCCTTGCTGAATAGACCTTTCTTACCGTCTTTTGAAAGGTGTAAATATGGAACAGATAAAAAAAAAAAATTAAATTGAACATTTCAATATTTATTATGTGTACAGTTAATTATCAGTGTTTAAAAAAAAAAAAAAAAAACCTTCTCTAGTGCATCTTTAATAATAATGCATTTTTTATTTATTTAAAAATTAATTAATTAATTTATTAGTATTATTATTTTTTTTTTCTCCTTTAAGGCAAACTGTACATTTGTAATCTAAATTAAATCCACCTTTTAACTTTAACACCATGTCATTTCCTCTTGTGACCGTTTGCAACCTGCTGGCTCAAATGGCGAGAATCATTTCAATCACTTCCAACCCTGTGGTCTCTGACCTCATCTGAGATACTAAGTGCTTTGAACAGGGAGCTAAAAGGTTGCTCGGACAGCACAAAATGCTCTGAAATTAACATCAAACGAGGCTTATGCTCTCATTGCACTCTTGGCCTCCATCCTGCATGCATTGCATATTTTTTTTTCCCTCCCTCGTGCATGTCTTAGTAAGAAACACAAGACAAGAGACTATGCAAATGACCACTGACAGCAGGTATTTGATATGCTAACTGCCTTAGATAAATAGTATTAGCTCGAGTAGACGCTTTCCAGCATGCATAAGATGGTTTTCTACGAAACGTGGACGAGAGGCAGAGCGGATCTCTTCTGAATGCTGACTTCGTCTGCGAGAACCAGGGTGGAAAGCACTGGTCAAGACAAAATGCATATAATTCAAATGTCATCGCTCAAGCTTTTGCCATCTCAGCATGGCTGCCCTGACACACTTTCCTCCGCATACAGATTCGAAATTACTCTCACCTCAGACCACAACAACTACATCCGGCAAAACACTTTCTCGGTCTCTCTCTTTCCTATTTCTCTCTTCTCGCTTCTCTCCTGCGTACAAGAATAAGTGAGTGGCCTTTGGATCTCAATATTTATACTGTTGCCGGCTATGCTGCAAGCTAATGAAATGATGATCCCTGCTAAGGAACGCTGTCAAAGCCCTTCATCTGCCGGATGTCAGGGTGGCTTTGAAGGTTGCACTGCGAGTTAAATTACATCCAGGGGCGGGCAGCAGTCTCCTTAGCGTTTACAAGAAATATTGGATGCCCTTTTAGATCTTAACATGCATTGCAAATGCACAGAGAGCACAAAGAGAGAGAAAGTCACTTAAATATTATCGTCTAAAAGGTGTATAAAATAGAAGCTGCTTTTAACCTTTTGCAAGCGGAGACTGGCCACTGGATCGAATGACTGTAAAACATTTCCATATAACTTTATTGTCCACTCAGCACTTTTCTTTTTTTTTTTTTTTTTTTTTTTTTTTAGATAGAGGTAAAATAAATAAAAAGGTAAAAAAAAAAAAAAAAAAAAAATATATATATATATATATATATATATACGCTATGGCTAATAAATGGCAGCTATTACAATTAAATATTATACTATTTTATCTATGTAATAATAATAATAATAATAATAATAATTATTATTATTATTATTATTATTATTATTATTCGTTGTTGTTTTGTTGTTAATAATAATAATAACAATAATCATAATAATAATGATAATAAAAGTGAATTTATACATTTAAACACATGGTTATAGTTTACAAAATGAAGGTCATTATCATTAACTAAAACAAAAGATACAACTATTTTTTTGGTTAATTAAAATACAACTGAAATAGAATATTAAAATAAAATTTTATTTATTAAAATAAATAAAATAATAAAATATTAGTTGAAAACATGAAGCAGTAAAATTACTAACTGGACTTACTTTTTTTTAACTAAAGTAAAAATGAAACTGAACTTAAACTAAAAATTTTTAAAAAAAGTTAAGTACATACAATTATCAGAAAATAAACGGTAAAATGAAAACTGAAAATATGAAAGTTCATTCAAAATATTAATAAAAACTTTAATTAAAAAACATAAAATATCACTGATACAAAATAGAATTCATTATGATCAAAATATTAATTCTAAGATTTGTAAAATATTATGTGTAGTGGTGCTACGAATTAAAAGTTTTTAGATATTTAATTTAAATGTTAGATAATGGCAAATGTAAACACAACACAACAGAAGTAGAATGTTTACTGTTCCTCCATGCTCCATTCCCATTGTTTTTCTATGTAAACACTTGCCAGATGCAAGCTTGTGTGCATGACATGGCATTCTACAAATACAGCACTTAGGTTAGGTTAAAATGACTTTAACTTAAAAAAAAACAAAAAAAAAAAAAACACGTGTCTCAACACCATTCCACTGTCCACGTCTTGTACTTTTCAAAGTAAAAATGCATTCTGTGTGAATGTTCCCCTACAGGTCTACTGAGAATATGTTCTGTTATTGTTTACAAGTCAGGGTCTATATCTTTTTTTATGGAAGGACTGCACTTGATGAGCTCTTCAAATGTGTTGAACAACACTTTAGATTCAGTTTGAGATCAAAACTCCTCCTGTTCCAGATGTGAAGGCAGAGTTCATGACAGATGGAATCAAACCAAACCCAAAGATCGAGTCAGGCCACAGTCCTCCCTGGTGTTGTAATTAGAACTCACCACCCACTTCACTCCGCTCACTCTTCTCCACTGAACTCCACAGGAGCAGAGCCACCAGCCCGCATCTGCCCTGCAGTGAAACGTAACCTCCAAACCACCACAACAATTCAAGCACATGAGTGATCCTTAACCAACCAAACCAAGATTTAGCATCTCTGAAGGAAGGGCATGCTATCTCTCACATGGCAGATGGCTACTGCTCCGTGGGTTTTGTCCTTTTGAATAAAAGATTGATCTTACAGTGCATGTCTATATTTTAGTGGAATCACTGCATGCAGAATAGCTGATAATTGTGTTTTAGGATTAATTAGCCATTCCTCCTCAGCACCATATGTATTGGACTGAACTCTGTCTCTAGAGACATGCAATATTTTAGTGAAGCCATTTAATGATTATTCCAAATGAGTGTACATTAAGCGTTTTGAAATATTTGCTATTTATTAAATATATATGTTGTCTTTAGTGATTATGTCAGATGTGTTGTATGACAAGATATAAAAATGATATGTATATTGTATACTATATAGAATATATACTAATACATTTTGCATGAACAAAAGAAATCACAGAGTTTATGTTGGTTGTGAGCACTGGGATGTGCAAAACTGAACACTTCACATATGGCAGTTGTTCAAAGATCACATACTGGAGTTGTCACGCTTAAGCAACTGTACCGAGTGTGTGAAAAGACCGGACCCCAACTGTGTGTCCAATCTAACTGTGAGAGACGGAGGCCTCTCTACTGTAGCATAGCCTTATTATATTTGAACCCTCACTGGGAGGCCAGTTCATTCAATCTCTAGGCTCCTGTTATGCTGATTGACGATGATTTATAATAGCAGAGAATTCACGCTTAATCAAAAAACCTCAACTACTAGTATATGTTTATTTACACATCTTGACTTGCCAGATTTCACACCTACCTACCTAGCTAGATGTATATAATCAAAGCTATATAAATAGATCTATAAAATGTGGCCAGGCGAGCGAAAACTGGATGTTGCATTAGCTTTTTTTGCAGGAGCTTACTGTACATAAGCAGTTGTTTAGTCGCAATGTTAGTACAGTACGCCACTGGCATTGGTCAGTTTTGGATATGTAATTGTTCTCACCTATTTTAAAATTAGATCATTAACTAGCACTAATTTAGAAACAGCAATAGATTATGGATTTAATCCCCAAAATACTTTTTAACAATTATATGAAACTTCCACTGAACATACATGAAAATTATAACATACACCAATATATTCATTATTTATAATTGTTCTTTATTCCTGTGATGTCAAAGCTGAATTTTTAGCAGACATTAATTCAGTCTTATTATGCACCAATAGTGCACAACAACAAATTTTAAACAACCCAACGGAATCGTCACAACACAACGGAAAACCTCAACACAATGGGAAAGCTACAACACAATGGAAAATCCTCAACACAGTGGAAAAGCCTCAACACAATGGAATTGCTGCAACATAATGGAAAAGCCTCAACACAACAGAATTGCTGCAACACAACGGAAAAGCCACAACACAACGGAAAAGCCACAACACAATGGAATTGCTGCAACACAATGGAATTGCTGCAACACAATGGAATTGCCGCAACACAGTGGAAAAGCCACAACACAACAGAAAAGCCTTAATACAAAGGAAAAGCCACAACACAACGGAACTGCTGTAACACAATGGAAAAACTGCAACACAACAGAATCACCACAACACAATGGAAAAGCCTCAACACAATGGAATCGACACAGCACAACGGAAAAGACACAACACAATGAAATTGCCACAGCACAACGGAATCGGCGCAACACAATGGAAAAGCTGCAAAACAACGGAAAAGCCACTACACAACAGAACTGCCGCAAAACAGCGCAATCACTGCATCACAATGGAATCACCACAACACAACGGAATAACCACAACACAATGGAATCGACACAGCACAATGAAAAATACACAACACAATGGAATGCCACAACACAATGGAAAAGCTGCAAAACAACTGAATTGCTGCAACACAATGCAATCACCGCAACACAATGGAAAAACTGCAACACAACGGAAAAGACACAACACAACAGAATCGCCACAGCACAATGGAAAAGCCGCTACACAACAGAACACAACGCAAGGGAAAAAACACTATACAACGGAATCGTTACAACACAACGAAATCGCCACAACCCAACGGAATCACCACAACACAGCAAAATCGCTGCAACACAATGGAAAAGCCACAACACAACAGAAAAGCCTTAACACAAAGGAAAAGCCACAACACAACAGAAAAGCCTTAACACAAAGGAAAAGCCACAACACAACGGAACTGCTGCAACACAATGGAAAAACTGCAACACAACAGAATCACCACAACACAATGGAAAAGCCTCAACACAATGGAATCGACACAGCACAACGGAAAAGACACAACACAATGAAATTGCCACAGCACAATGGAATCGGCGCAACACAATGGAAAAGCTGCAAAACAACAGAAAAGCCACTACACAACAGAATTGCCGCAAAACAGTGCAATCACTGCATCACAATGGAATCACCACAACACAACGGAATCACCACAACACAATGGAATCGACACAGCACAATGAAAAATACACAACACAATGGAATGCCACAACACAATGGAAAAGCTGCAAAACAACTGAATTGCTGCAACACAATGCAATCACCGCAACACAATGGAAAAACTGCAACACAACGGAAAAGACACAACACAACAGAATCGCCACAGCACAATGGAAAAGCCGCTACACAACAGAACACAACACAAGGGAAAAAACACTACACAACGGAATCGTTACAACACAACGAAATCGCCACAACCCAACGGAATCACCACAACACAGCAAATTCGCTGCAACATAACGGAATTGCCGCAGCACAATGAAGTCCTCACAACACCACAGAATTGGCACAACACAAACAAATCACTGCAACACAACCGAATCGCAGCAAAACAACGGAATCACTGCAACACAATGGAATTGCCACAACACAACAGAAACGCTGCTGCACAACAGAATTGCCACAACACGATGGAAAAAATATAACACCAAATTAGGAGTTTATTGATGTAAAAGCCATAGTTAATGGTTTGTTAATTGTGAGAACTTAAAATAAAGCGTGACCGAAAATCCACAACACAACGGAATCACTGCAACTCAACGCAAAAGCCACAACACAATGGAAAAACTGAAATACAACGGAATCGTGGCAACACAACGGAGAATCCACAATGCAACAGAAAAGCCGAACACAACATACATAATGTTTCATAAATCATTCTAATATATGCTGATTTGGTGCTCAAGAAATATTCCTTACTTAAAATAATCCTGAAAACACAGATGTGCTACTCGTATTGTAAACTGTGATATTTTTTCAAGATTATTTAAACAGAAAGAACAACACTTATTTGAAATATAAGGCCTTTATAATATTAATAACTGACCTTACTTACACTCACATTTATTAACAGTAGTATACAGTGAATATATAATAATAACTATGTATCAGCTATCTTGACAAATTTAATCTTATTAGTATTGTCAGCAATTTGGATCAGTGCATCCCTGTCCAGTAAGTTTCTTTGTAATGCCTCCTAATGAACACCAATTTGCCATGTCAGCAACATCAATCTCATACCAACAGAGTGGCTAAATTGGGGCATGTTTCTCTAACAATAGAAGTACAGTATGTGTGTACAATATGTCTGAAGGGCATTGGGAATAGAGCATTTGGGAGGTCCAAAGAGGAGGGGGCTGGGGGGCTGGAGGGCTGGCATATTGCACCATGTAACAGCGGGATACTAAAATGCTGAGCGGACACAGCCTGTTCGGCCCAGCACGGGTTCAGGTCCCCACGGGCGACAGGTATCCCCAAAGAGCTGACACATTGCTTTTTCTCCCCTTCCACTGTCTTCTTCTCCTTCCCTCTCTTTCGTTCCCATTCACTCTCTTGCTCTTGTCAAGGGAATTCTAGCAGGTGTCTGGAAGGGACCAGCTGTAATGTCTTCCAATACATGTCTTCTTCTTAAACATTATTTTTTTCTTTTCCTGTTTTTGGCGTAGCTTCACCTGGCTCTGGCACCTGTCACCTTGTTCCCTTTAAAGGCCCAGTTCAAATCTCTCAGAGCTACAAGGACAACTCATCAAGCCAGATGGACTTAGATTTATCCAGAGACCTCCTTCAATCCCCTTTAACCTGCTCTTTAACCTGAGTAGGGATGGGTACCAAGAACCAATATTTTTTTGGACCGGTACATAATTGGGTCAATACCGGACTGCCGATAAGCTTCAGGACAAATGATACAGTTATCGATACTTGCATTGTTTTATCTCAGCAAAACACAACATCTATCTCAAGCAATGTGCTGTATTTGCTGTCTCCCGGCTCTAGCACCAACTTCATTTGATTGCACTAATACTGTCAAAAACACATGGTTTACATATAAACACAGTTCGTTATGTCTAAAGTGAAAGTAAACAGTTGAGAGAAAAACGGATGCATGCAGCTCTTAAAGGGACAGTACTAAACATGCTGCCAATTGTGATTAAAGTAATAGTTCACCCAAAAATGTAAATTTTGTAATTATTTATTCACTGTCATGTTGTACCAAACCTGTACTCATTTATTTCTTGTGCTGAACACAAGAAAAAGAAAAAGAAGATATTATGAAGAATGTGGGTAACCAAACAGCTGCTGGTCCCCACTGATTTTGATAGTAGAAAATGAAAATAAAAGTCACTGGGGACCAGCAACTGTTTGGTTAGCCATATTCTTCAAAACAACTTTTATGTTCAACAGAAGAAAGAAACTCATTCAGGTTTAAAACAACTTGAGAGTGAGTAAATGATGACACAATTTTTATTTGTAGGTGAACTATTCATTTAATGTTAATAAAATAAAACACAAAGAGAAAAATATCTCACTGCTTTTGATGGAAGAACTGTAATACAGTTGCTCAAATTCAGCAGTAATAAAATAACTTGAAACTTTTTTACATACCTTTTTGCACCAAATAGTATCGATAACAGTATCGATAAGTACCGGTATAAGCAGTATTGGTGTTGGTATCAGTATCGATTAAATGTAAATGATACACATCCCTACTTAAGAGATTCAGATGATGCCACTTACTCTTTTTATGCAGGGATGGACTGGGACAAGTGGATATTAATGTGCTCCTATTATGCCTTCAAAGTGTTTTTTGACCTTGCATACATGTAAACCTGTTTTGGGAGTCTATTAAAACAATATTAGCAACCTTTAAAATGGCATAATAGGAGCACTTTAAAACAGAAACGAACAAACAACCAAAAGTTTAGAGTATAGTGGCCCACGAAGAGTATGAATGATCAATTGCATTTCTTGATGAAAATGCATGCCTTGTCAAAATATCAATGTAAACAGGTCAGGTGCATCTCAAGTGAATATAAACAGACTGCCCCACCCCTCCCCATCCCAAAAAAAAACAAACAAACAAAAAAAAAACATTACAACTTTTAGCAACATAACAGACCTGTTGTGTATTATGGTGTTACTATTTATTAAAATAAAATAAATAAATAAATAAACAAATAAATAAATAAAAAGAAAACATTGACTATCTTAATTCATTTCTTTGTTGTTTATTTGAAAAATTACCTTGGAAATTTTGGCAACATTTATTTGACATGAAGACTACATGCGATTGTTTTAAATTAATTTATTAATAACTGTATTAATATTTTACTTTCTTAAAGAAGTTGAGAGTACTGACTACACTTCAAGTTAAAGTAAAGAAGTATGAGCTCTGACATGTACTTAGGTAAAAAATTCCTTTTTTTCCATTCCTACTACCTGTTATAGTGTCACGCTCACATCATATTGACACATTAATATAAAATAACTTACATTTAAAATTTGTTAGCTAATGAATGCATCAGATTTTCAGGTCGGCAAATCTCACACTTATCCAGGCCATCCCATTCACCCACAACAAATTCTGAAACCACCTATTTTTTGTATGGCCATCACATTTTTAAAAAAAGGTTTAAAACCTAATAATTAAACACAATAATTAAAGGTTATCTCTTGAACTGCACCTTCATTTCAATGCTCCTTTTCAGTCTTTTTTTTTCCATGATATCTCTCTGCATTTCACTTAGTGTGTGTTTACTTTTTTTTTCCACTAATTTTCGTGTACCTGTCCTTTTTTCCATCAGCCATCTGCTGTTATGAACAGAACTGTTTCCACCTTCTTGCAAAAGAACCACCTCATTGTATTCTGTTTGCAATAACATAACTTTATTTTAGTTCAATTTAAAGTATCACATTATAACCATGTGTTGTTTTATCGTAAAATTACTTAAATACTATAGATTTTGTAAAACTATATTTTCTAAATTGTCTAAATGTCAAAAATAGTACAATAATTATTACATTATGACAATATCTATACATAAAAATTCTTATTCTGAACATGGTTTTTGCTTTTAATAAGGGTTGTGTTATTATCTGCTCTAGCTCCCTCTAAACGTATTATGAACGATCTCATAACATTTGTTTGCTACTACTGTAGCTTTATAGTAGATAATAATGATGTCCTTTTGGATACAGTATTTTGAGTAATTGTAATTTATAATATCCTCTGGCTGCTACTGCTAAGAGTTGCTAGCACTTAACTAGGTAAACAAAGACAAAACTACAGTAGCCGACTTACAGATGAAACTAAAGTAACAAGCCTGGTTTGAAAATGTAATAATTAGAACGTACAGATATTTGTGTAAAAATGTAAGCAGTAAAAGTAAAAAGTAGTCAGAAAAATAAATAGTGAAGTAAAGTCTACTAAAAAAAAAACAAACAAACAAACAAAAAAAAAACTTAAGTACAGTAACAAAGCATTTGTACTTAGTTGCTTCCCATGTCTGTAAATATTTTATTTCAACAGCTAACCCACAAGTCAACTTGCCTAACCAATATGCATAATGCAAACCTGTGACTTTTCCCCTAGACTTGCAAGTTCACATCAAATTGATTATTGTGAATTGACACAAGCATGTGCATCATGTGAGTAGTCTGGACCCTACCTACATATGTCTCCAATCAAACTGAGAGAGAGTGAGGTCTTCACTGAAGCATAGCCTTATTATATTTGAACCCTCACTGAGGCTTCCACAGACTTTTCAATAATTTGTGAGCTTGATGTAAGCTTTGCAGATACTGTATTTTTGCATGGACATGCACATTTTCAGGTTGTACCCAATGCTTGGACAATTTGCAACTTTTATTAATTATCTTGTAATCATTTTACACAACCTAAATGGGTTAATTATTCTAATATGCTCCTCAAGGTTCACTTATGATGGTAATGTAAGTGTTCACAAATAATTTTGAGGGTGTTTCCCTTAAAGCTGCTACTGATTTGATTTGCTAATGCAATTGTCAGGCTACATAATTAATTGAAATAAAACCAAAACCAAATGACATTAGCCCATGATAGTATTGAAAGCAACCCATGAGTTATTGTACTTGTATGTAATGTATGTGTCATACATTATACTAAAAGCAAAATAGCTATACCTCCACCACTTAAAAATTTAAAACAGAGACAGCCGCATGAAAGCTAGATGCCCAAATATGTTACAGCACATGGTAAATGTTCATTCATCTTATTATTGGCTTACACATTTGACCTATTGCACTAGCACCAAGCTCTTCGGAACTGATGTATTACTGCAACTTGACCTGACCTGTTTTGACTTAAAGCATGTAATCTGACATTTGACTCCAGTCTTTACTAGAGACATACACTTAAGGTTCAAACTTGAAGTATGACTCTGACTTGAAAACCAATGACTTTGACCTGTGTCTGAGGACTATCACTAAGAAACTAGCTTTATACTAGCAGCTCGCAAGATTAAGAGATATAACAGAAGGTTAAGCGTAAATGGTTTTCAGTGAGAATGTCATGTTTTCTTTCCTCAGTGTGTTGAATGCGAAATAGACAATGATCCAGGCTGAAAGATTAACAGGGACTGATGGAACATCTGTATCTACTCCGCCTCGGCAGTGTTCAATTAATCTTATATTTAGTTTGACTTTGAAGCAGTAGCCCAATAACCTTACACATCAGACCTTCACAACTGAGACTGTCAATCCTTGCATTATACAGCTTGCATTTCTTTCAATAAAGTTTACAGCTAATAGCAGGCTAGTCAGGAATGTGAAATCTTGTTATTCTCACCATGTATGGGTGAACTCAGCAAGCTAAAAGTAAAAGTGTGCTTCATGTGCTGACATCTATAAACACGCTTTATTCAAGTCAAAAATATTTTTTTAATGATGGAATCAACCTGAAGACATCTTAGACCAACAAAAGTGCTTTTCAAGAGTCAGATCAGGTACAAATAACTGCTTTCACTTTCTACAGTCTACTTGTGTGTGTGCCTTACTGTGACACAGTATCAAGACCATCAACTGTACCGCTGGGCTAGCTGGTCCTTTGGCCCCCTCCCAGGACACAGCTAAGGTGGGATTTCACATCCTGCTGTTTTGTTGTGGTCTACATAGTTCTGCAAATTGCTCTCAGGAGGTTTGAGAGATAAAAAGAGACGTATGCAGGAGATTTACCCCTGTGGTCTGGACCACCCATCCTTTGTTTGCTCCCCGGTTATCAGCAGTTACTGAGGCAGGATTCACCACTAGGCCTTTAGAGGGCAACTAGGTGACAGCCAATTACAGGTTTACAAATCTCAGAGATCAAGGATCATTCTGCTGTTTTCTCCATTTTTCTGTATCTATGCATCTTTGGGGCCATAAATTACATTGACACATTATACCTGTCCAGTGTTGGGAGTAACACATTACGGAAATAAAATTATAGTAGTATATTACTTTTTGCTGTAACACAGTAATATAATGCATTACTTATCAAATTTGGGTAATAACCAAGCAGGCACTGGACGTCTATATAACGTCAGGTTGACGTTGGACATGGTGTCGGACAGACGTTGCATTTTGGCTGAGAATGAAAATCGTGTTGACGTCAGTATTTGACGTCAATTTGACGCTGACTTAATGTTGGATTTTGGTTACACAACCTAACAACAACAAAAATATCAACGTCAGCTGACATTGGTATTGGACATCAATTTAACATTGACATTAAACGTTGAATTTACATTGAATTTTGGTCAGCCGATGTCACAACCGAAATTTAACCAAATATTATCCCGTTTTATTAATTTAATCAGAGAAAAGAATAGGAACGCATAATCAGGTGTAATCATTGTGTGACACTAAACTCTCAACCAGAAGAAATAGCATGAATAACTCCTGGAAACGCCTGGACTGGTGCCACTAACACTAAGCTAACGGAGAGAGAGAGCTGCGGGGTCGAAGAAGAGTAAGAATGCAGCGGACGAGCGTAGACAAGCAACAAAAATTAAGTTACCCTAAAAATAACAAAATCTGTTTTTAGCAAATCATAATCTAGATGGGTGAACGGGGCACAACTTAACGTGTGGTTAGTTGTAACATGCGTGGTTAAAATATTTCCACACACGCTAGCGTAACCAAATTTACAGCGTTTACTAGTTGCCATAGCAACACTATACACAGAAAAAAATGTGCCAAAATTCCAAAGCCTTTTGAAGATGTCGCTGAATATTTATTTTACCATAGTAAAAGTAAATTTCTGGCTGAAGTAAGTTTTTCATCTCAGTTTTTAGTATTCATGCAAAATTAAACAAATCTACTATTATTGTTACGACTGAGCACAAGCAGGCAACAGGCAGCGGGTCCAAATACAGTTTAAGATCCTTTAATGATAATCCACAGAAATGTGTGTCCAGAACACATGACAAAACCAAGCTGGGGTAACAAGAAACACAGACAGTAATACTTATCTCACCACAGGCAATGGCAGACTGGGGCTTAATATACACCAACACCGGACAAAACAGGAAATAGCACACAGCTGAACCACAGCTGGACTTGGACTGGCTTAGGACCAGAGAATTAAATTGGACTTTGCTCAGGAACAGAAACTTGAACTGAACTTGGCTCCGGAGTGAGAGTGCAATGTACTGCCCAGACACACAAAATAGCCACTGCCATGACTGGAAGTACTGCGGACAAAGGAACCACCTCTATAAACTCCACTGCTGAAGGCCTTGGAATGCCAGCTGCTCTCACCGACCTTAATGGTGGGTCCGCTAAACTGGAAGCTAGTCTCAAACGCCCAGAGAAAGCCTTATAGTCTCCAAATGCAACACTCCTGATGACGGGGACCTCTGGATTGGCGTCTATGACAACCAGGAACTCTTGAGTCTCGTCCATGGTGGCTGAAGACCTTGGTGTGACTTTGATAATGGCTAGAGGCTCTGGCATGGCGGACCAGACATGCGAAGCAGCAACCGATGAGGTGGCAGGTGAAAAAGCAGCTCTGGCAGGTGGTGACTCAGACTGTGTCCTGGCGGCCATCTTGGGAACGGACTCTGGCTGAAGCATGGTGGCCATCTTGAGTGCTGACTCTGACTGGAGCATGGCAGCCATCTTGGGAGTTGACTCTGGCTGTGACATGGCGGCCACCTTAAGTGCTGACTGGAACATGGCAGCAATTTTAGGAGTTGGCTCTGGCTGTGGCATGGGAGTGGTGACGAACACTGGACTTGCAATCATCAGTGTGTGGCATGGTGGCAATCCTGATTGGCCGGATTCCGTGGACACTGGAGCCTACGGCCTACTGCCTCCTCACAAAAAATGTTTAGGGGACTCTTCATCTTCCACTTCCCCCACAGTGAATTCGGAGCCACAACACAGTAAAACAAAGTAGGGCTGTCAAATGGTACCGGGTTCGGTACTTTCGGTACTAAAATTTTAATGAGACGATTTTTAAACATCGCTGATTGGCCATAGTGTTCACACGCTCAACAGACATGACTGTGATTGGCTACAATGATAAGCGGTTCACGCTCCTCACCGAGTGCTCACAAATAAGCACAACGGGAGCGTTTGAAAGCCACGTGTGTCAGCGGATCCCTAATACATTTGCATATAGACCAGGGGTGCTCAACCCTGGTCCTGGAGATCGACTTTCCTGCAGAGTTCAGCTCCAACCCTGACCAAACACACCTGAACCAGCTAATTAGGATCTCAAGGAGCGCTTGATAATTACAGACAGGTGTGTTTGATTAGGGTTGGAACTAAACTCTGCAGGAAAGTCGATCTCTAGGAACAGGGTTGGGCACCCCTGATATAGACAGTTCCGCTGACAGACGTGACTTTCAAACGCTCCCGTTGTGCTTATTTATGAGCTATTATTATACTATTTACTTTTATGGATTTTAAAAAGAAACCACAAGAACCGGTGAATAAAGACTGACAATCGATGTTTAATGTTGAAAAATTATTATTTCAAGAAATGTAAAGCATTTTGGCTCGTTTATGTGTCTCGTGTTCTATGAGAGCTGTGTGTGGAGGGAGGAAGTGTTTTTCTGAATGTCTTAATGTGTTTCATCTATTTGCGCACAATGTTTTGAACTGTACTGTATAGCTGTGTTTTGCGATCTTAGTCGTCCCACGCATGGTTGCAATGTGTTCATTGTGAACTTCAAAAATTAGACGTTTTTTTTTATTATTATTCTTAAAAACGCCATTATTTTATTTAAAATAAATAAATTAAATAATAATAATCATTTTATTTTATTTACAAAATATTTTAGTTTGTCGTGTATATTTTTTTCATTCGATCAGACAACATTTTAAGCTGTCAAATGGTCATGTTACAACGTGCCCTACAGGGCCTAAGGGGCCTGTTGTCGCTTCCTTTCTTTTGAGGTAAATAACAAAAAACGTACACGCTGTAATTATGAAACAAAGCTACATATTTGTACTAGACAAGTGTGAAAATAACGTGGATAAAAAAATAATACTGTGAACCCCACGTGGATTTACACAAACTGGGAGATTCAAAAAGTGTCCCCTATATCGAATGAATACGCAAAATATATTTAACTTAAATAGCCTAGTTAACAGAATAACAAAACGAAAGGAAAAGACTGAGTGCTGCTGAGTTTGGTTCAGGTTTGTGTGGCACGGCGCTCTACGAACGTTCACGGAAAGAAAAACGAGATGACAGAAATAAAAGTAAACAGACTGCAGTTTTGAATGATCTGTATGACCAAAAATGACTGAGTATTTTTGTTGTTGTTTGTTTCCACTGTTCGATCGCGCTGGCGCACACATTGCAAACGTTCCAGCCTGTTCATTATCAGAATAAAATACAGTCAACCAAACATATACAACCCAGCAGGCACACAACGTCATAAGACGCTGATATTTGGTTAAATTTCGGTTGCGACATCGGCTGACCAAAATTCAATGTAAATTCAACGTTTAATGTCAACGTTAAATTGATGTCCAATACCAATGTCAGCTGACATTGATATTTTGTTGTTTTTAGGTTGTGTAACCAAAATCCAACATTAAGTCAGCGTCAAATTGACGTCAAAAACTGACGTCAACACGATTTTCATTCTCAGCCAAAATGCAACGTCTGTCCGACATCATGTCCAACGTCAACCTGACGTTATATAGACGTCCAGTGCTTGCTTGGACTGATTAATTGAAAAAAGTGAGTACTGTGTAGTACAATCCATGCCGTTCAGCCTGAGGTCGGGCCAAACACATATTTGCTCATGTGAGGATGTTTTTACGCGCGTTATGAAGCCTGGTTTACTAATAAATAATAATTTAGCATTCAAATACATCGCGAATATGGACACATTTGATTGGATTCATGCTGAATGAGAGGTAGGCTGCGTTTGCTTTCAGTTTCGCTTTAAATTAGCCTTCGTTTTGGCTTGTTTAGCAGCTTATATATTTGATTCTTGTTTTGTTCTGAAAACCGTTCAAAGTCTATAGGCTAAGTATTGTTTTTTTTTGTTTGTACATTATAACATTTCGCCTTATTTACCAGCGTTATTTACAAATGTAATAATTTTGTGCTTATCTGTGTTTAACCTAAACTACAAGTAACATTAGCCTATCTAAATATGATTTAATAAATTTTATGCTATATTGACCTACCTCATTACCCTCCACTGGATGTATAATGAGCAGCAATAAACTATATTTGGTATTTTATAATGCCTAGTCATACTTTTGTGGATATTTTGGTGAAATCAAAAGTAACTTTAAAGTAGTGGTAACGCATTACAATTCAGAGACAATAATATTGTAATGTAACTAATTACTTTTAAAAGACAGTAACTATATATAATGTATTACATTTTGGAAGTAACTTGCCCAACACTGAACCTGTCATTCTCATGGGGACATGGGTTTGAATTTGACCTTTTTATATCCTAATGCCATTTTCACCCCAATCCTTTTCTGCTTTACTGGCTATTTTTGCTGTCCTTTCAAGTAACTGCATAAAGTATATAAATAAAATTTAAATAAAGGTGTTCTCCTAGACATGTTAATGCCATAGAACAGAAACTTAAAGTAAAATAATTGTTTTAATGTGACATTTTAGTCTTACAAGAATAAAACACTCCATTACACAGTTTACAGAAGTCTTCAATCCACATGCTGCCAAATCTCCATGTTGCCAAAGTTTACACAGATGAAAAACAATTGCTCCAACAAGGACACAATAGCCTGAATCATTAAAATAACTACTAAAACCCCACAGCTACACGATCATTATTCAGGTTGCGAATCTGAAATACAGCTGTGAAAATGAAGACCTGAGAGCATTACAAAGAACTGTACAGCGACAAAGTAAAACAAATGACTAGGAAGAGAGTACAAAACAATATCCAAGTGTTTGGATGTCCCAGTAGGAATTGTTGATTCAGTTCTCAGGAAGTGGCAGATACATCAAACCTCCTAGAGGCTGCCTAGCAAAGGTCGTCATTAAAAAAAACCCTCTGTGCAAACCAGAAGAAGACTTGAGAGAAATGCTACAGAGATGCCATTAGTCAAAAACAAGCCCATTCAGAGATTACCCAAAATGCCTAACAGTGACCAGTTGCCATGTGGGAAAAAGAGTTTTATGGTCACATGACACCAAAATAGAGGTTTTAGCCAAAATTCAAAGTCACATCAGTGTCGTGGGCTGTGTTTCATCAACAGGGACTGGACATCTTGTTAAACTGAAAATACTGCAAAATAGACAATTGCTGTCTTCTTAACTGACAGAGAAAGACCAGTTTTCAGCAGCACAATCATCACCAAAACTCAAGAACAAGTTATTAATATGTTTATAAGAAACTGAAAAAAAACACAAATGTCAGGGCATGTCAAAACTTCTCCAGGGCCCCAAAACCCTCTCAGACCCCAGAGGGTTAACGTAGGGAAAACAGGTACATTTCCAAAAATGGCTTAGTCAAGCTTTAATCTAACAAAAAAAAAAAAAAAAAAATTTTTTTCTTGGTCACGCTTTATTTTAAGGTCCAATTCTTGGTATTAACAAACCATTAACTATGACTTTTGCCTTAATCAACTCCTAATTTGCTGCTTGTTAATTAGTTAGTGAGGTAAAAAGCCAAGATGCTAGTAATATGTATGCTAATAGGCAGCTAGTTAACAGTGTGAATTGGTCCTTATACTAAAGTGTTACGTGAATGAAATGAAACATTCAAATAGCACATTCCACTGTTGTTAATTATTGTTCAGAATATTTTAATTAATACATTCATTAATTTGGCGAACACTTTTGTCCAAAGCAGTTATATGTCATATAATCATAGTCTTTTTTTTTTTTTTTAATTTGTAATATGGGTGTTTTAGTTAATTAGGATCTGAAAACTTGTATGTCTTGCTGTTTTTTGTATAACTATAGCTATACACGGTATCTGAGACACAAGGCATACATTAATTAAGGTCTAATCATTACCAGATTACTGAAGCTTGAAGGACATCATGTCTCTGTAGTCATCCCATTCTTAAATATCAAATTAATTGATTCACATTTGAGGTGACCAACTGGCAAAGTGTCCTCGTCAGCTGCCCTGTCAGAGAAACAGACCCACAGGGACCCCAAGCAAGAGAGGAGGCAACATACTGACCAGCAGTCCATTTTCTGCTTAACCTTTTTCTTAAAGTAGACTTTAGTTGAATACGGAGAAAGCATGCAAACATACCAAACAATGCTCTTCCAAATACATAATGTACATTCTGCTAATTGTCATCACAAAATAAATACACACATGATTACAATGGTAAATAAATAATTCATTTACCATAATTCATTATTTATTTATTTTTTTTATTTATTTGATTAAATTATTATGTGTGCAGATATATAAGAGTTCCTATGCACACACCTCATTGTGTCTTTCTGACAAACTAATTTTAAATAATATGCTGTAACATACACGTATATACTGCGGTGTGTGCATGCACTCCCCTCCCCAATCTGTGAAACTTTTGCTCTTGCTTAACCTTTTCTGAAAAGGAACAGAGTCGCTGGTGAATGCACAGAAGGAGAGCTGACATTAAGCAAACAGAAACTTGTGGCGTTAAAGGCAAGAAGGATCCTCAAGTGTGGGGACCTTTTGCCAAAGAAAACGTCAGCACTGATCTTCAGCGGAAGCTATTTTGGGGAGAGGACAGCAGGCTATGCCTTGCATCCCCACCGTCCTTCATGATTCTGAAGAGGCTGGTCATGACAGTTTATCTGGTCATATAGGGCAGCATACAAAACAACTGTGGAAATACTTAGAACAGCATTGTCTTACACACACTTTTCCGTGCGTATGTGCGTACGTGTGAGGTAGGTACAGTAACTGCAGACTTGACCAGAAGGGTGAAGAACGGTGGCATCATTATTGGAGAAGAAGGTTGCTGAGGGTGGAAGAAGAGGGGCACCACACGCAGCTTAGCTGCACAGAGGAGACGTCAGCCTTTGCAAACCCCCAGAGAACCATTACGCAGACAGCGGCTTCAGCAGGCGGCACATTGTTAACCCACGGAAAGTTATCGTGGTATTATCTCTGCTGCCTTGATCCTCCTCAGGGATTTCCTCTTTCCTCTTTTATTTTTCCTCAGTGTTCGTTTAGTCTGAATCTTCTAAGTCTTCTTTCTACCAATTGCTAGAGGATGAACATGTTCTTGAAAAATGTCTTGGTCATTTTTTTTTTTTTTTTTTTTCTTAGATTGTAAATTGCGTCATGGAGCAATGTAGTGTGTTTTCCTCCTGGGAAATTATGTGGATGTAAGTGTATTTACACTTTCTATTTTGTCTAATCAGAGATGTCCAGTGTAGACAGCATCACTGATTATAATGGGTTCTATTTTTTTTTTTTTTTTTTTTTTTTTTTTTTTCAGCCACTGTAGACATGGTGTAAGGCTAATTTCATAGCTAGCATTTTAGGTACCCTAACTATACGCAATAATATTTATTTTATTTTATTATTATTATTATTATTATTATAATTTCGGCAACACTTTACAATACGGTTCATTAGTTAACATTAGTTAACATGCACTAAGAACAATACTTCTTCAGCATTGATTATCTTAGTTAATGGTAATTTCAGCATTTACTAATGGATTATCTCAAATTGTGTTTGTTAACATTAGTTGCACTATTAACTAAAATAAACCATTCTCACTCCAAACTCGTCACATATTGATGCTTGGTCAAGACCCTTTGGCATCACTTTTTCATGCTGATCGTACATCGTACAGAGATCAAAATTATTGTACGTCTGACAACACTGCTATGCGCAATTTGAAAAAAAATCTTTCTGTATCTTTTTGAATGAGATGTGAGCGTGTTTACGGAGCGGGATCATTTTCAGCAATTAAAATCTTATGTTTTACTCTCTTCTTCGCAAAAATATATTGTATGTCTTTAGAAAGACTCGGAATGCAACATGAATTGTTTGTAATGCTTTTGTATTGCTTGTTTATGGTCAGTTTTTGCAGTACATACCTGTGACTGTACTTATATTTGCCTGTTAGGCATTTATATTGTTCAGAAGTGGGTAGGTTTAGGGTAGGGGTGGGGTTAGGTGCTCGAATGAAAATGTATATAACATTATTTATATTTTTTACAAAAACGCATGCAAAGCATTAAATAAAGACCAACAACTGAAAACAATGGAGGACACTGCACGTCAAAAAATGATGCTAAAAGGATAACCCTGTGTGCATCGAAAAATGATGCTAAAGGGGTACCTTGAGCGTTAAAAAGTGACGTCAAGGGGTACTGACCAAGCATCAATATGTGACGAGTTGGGAGTGAGAACGTGTTGAATAAACAGATAGTCAGAGATGGCAAATGTACACACATCCTTTACTCAAGTACAAGTACAGATACCCATGTTTAAAAATACTCTGGTAAAAGTAGAAGTACTGACTACACTTTTTTACTTAAGTTAAAGTAAAGAAGTATGGGCTCAGACATGTACTTAAGTAAAAAGTACCCATTACTACTACCTGTTTTAGTGTCATGCTGGCAGCTGGACCTCACATTATACTGACACATTAATACAAAATAACTTACATTTAAATGTGTTAGCTAATGAATGTATCAAGGCTAAACAACCACCATGTAGGAAAGAGCCGAACTAGGACAAAATTTCAAGCCGGAAAATCTCACACTCATCCAGGCCATCCCATATACCCACAACAGAAAGTGCAGCTATTTGTGTAAAAATGTAAGGAGTAAAAGTAAAAAGTAGTCAGAAAAATAAATAGTGAAGTAAAGTACTGATACCAGAAAAATCTACTTAAGTACAGTAACGAAGTATTTGTAGAAGAAGATTAATAAAATAGTGTAATAAATGTGTTGTTCATTGTTCGTTCATGGTAGCTAATACATTAACTAATGTTAACAAATGACACCTTACTGTAAAGTATTACCATCATTTCTATATTTTTTTAATAATTATCTAATATTTTTTTTGCTGGCTGTTATGCAAATGATGCCCCAGCTGAGAGGCTTTATGATATCTGTGTTACTAAATTATTACTGGATCTTTTTTGCATATTAAAATGTACTCAAATTAATTTGAAAATCACAAAATAAATGATGATGGCAAGGTACAGTTTCTGAGAGTTTTAATGTGATCTTCATAAAACACACAAACAAAAGTTATTAGTTTTAATAAAAGTCAACCCCTGGGACATGAAAGTTGAAGAAACACCCACGCACATAACTACAGACACGCAGGCGGGTTTTGTAGGCCATTGTCTTCCTGAGCCCTCATCTGTTCCTGCTGAGTGTGAGTTTTAGCATTGAGGTAACATTTCAGGGGAATGTCATTACTCTCAGATGTCCCTGCGACCTTGGCAGTCTCCACAGCTGCTCTCTCTTCAGCAAGTAAAGGCAGAGAGGATTGCACAAAATATAGAGAAAGAGAGAGAGAACAGGATGGCATGCAGTGAACAAACATATTCTAATCCATGCTGATATCAGCAAAATCAAAAGATGAAACAGAAGGGAAACTTTCTAAAACATGTTCACATTTATTTTCCCCTCTCACTTTCTAACTTACTTTCTCACTCACTCCTATTCTATCAATGCCTTTCTCCTTTTTCAGTTCTCTCATCTCAATGGTGTCACTTACGCTGCTGTTAAAAAAGGGTTTTGTCAGCATGTCTCCAAGTGCAAAGCAAACTTATCAAACTCCCTTAAAGTCACAGCTACACACCCTCACATTTGTCAAGTGTGCCCTGAAATGAGAAAAGGACTTTTTTTTTTTTTTTTTTTACCCAAACACCATAATGACCTACAAACCTAATACCTATTACTGCTGTTACCCCCACCCTACAGGGACAAAAAAATTAATAAAATATAAAAAATGTGTAAATGTTAAACATTTTAATTTAAAAAGGTAAACATACATGGAAGAAGAAGAAGAAGAAGATGAAAAAAACAAAAAAAACAAAACAAAACAAAAAAACAAACAGCTAATAAAACAGGGGGGAAAAGAAACACTATTGTAAAAAAATAAAGTTAATCTACCCGAGGCACCACTTTGTTTTCTTTAGATTGCCACACTGTAAAGGTACTCATATATCCTATTGTGAACACAAAAATTGTCAATATATATTTCAAGTGCCTCCAAAACATTTCTTTTGAGATGGGTTACTGAAGGGCCTGTTTAGAGTTCTTACAGAAACTTTTGGGTTCTATGTTGTAAGTTCTTGACACTTTGAAAGCAAAGACAGGAAGTTCTCCTCCCAACTTTTCTAAAAACA